>NW_020954567.1:19140252-19151603 GCF_900497805.2 Vombatus ursinus
GTTTGCTGAGGGGTAGAGGTCGGAGGAAGCGGGGAAGAAGGGAGGAGGACCCAGCCTAGGGAAATGATGTTGTTCGGTGATTTGTCCCTTTCCCCCCCCTCCCCCTCCAGCACTCCTCTTCTATATTTCAACGCGTGGCTGTTGAGGTTCCCTGCCCCCCACCCCATAAGAAATCCTGGTGCCCTTGAATTTTGCATTTCGTGTCAAGTCTGACGTGTTTCGTGAGAGGTTGGGAGAAGAGTGAAGTGACAGCTAAATATTCCCACCTGTTCTCATTCTGAAGCCCACAGTCAACCGCTGCCCATTCTCAGTCCTTTCCTCTCCTCTCTTCTGCCCAGCCCACAACCCTTGCCCAAGCCCACTCCTTTCTGCCTAATGTTTAGTCACCCTCTATACTTGCGAGGTTTCTGCTGTGATGGTGGTTTAAATTGTCTCTGCTGTTTCTGATGAGAATTGTCCAAGTGCTGAGTTTTACCCAGGCAAATTTCGGGGCCTTGCTTTCGCCCAGGCACTGCTGTTAATATCGTTCACACTTCAAAAGGAGGGGAAGTATAAGTGATGGGCAGAAGGAATCAGATAGGGACTGAGATTGCTTCAGGATTATGTTTGCTTTGATTGAGGGCAGGTTGGATTTAGAGTTGTCTGGGGAAAAGGAAGGATGTGTTCTGTATTGATGAAGTGCTTGGAAGTGACACATATTTATACTCTTGTTTGGAGTCTTAGGGCTTTCCAGGGTCATGATTATGTTCCTGGGGCGAGGGGAAGGAAGTATAGGTCCGACTTTACAGAAACTTGAGGATGCTTGTGAATAGGTGGGGAAGTGGGAAAAGAATGGGATGAGCAGAATAGTATTCTTCAACAATAGTTTTGAATTCCCTAGAACTCTTCTTGAAGAGCCCAGATTTTATATTATAGAGAACCCTTTTCCAGGTTTGGGAGATTTGCCTAATGATGGTAAAGGCAGAACTCTCTTAGGCATCCAGAGAAAAGTGCAGTCTTGCTTCAGCTATGACATCAAACAAGTCAGTACTGGCTCATGCCTTTATATCCCCATCTGCATTGGAAAAATGGCAATACCTCTTCCCTCTCCCCAGGACTGGAGGGGTGAGGGGATTATCTGTATGCATTTAAAATGGTTGGAGATCTATGGCCAGGAGAGTCCAATGTAAGAAGGAAACTATATGATGACATCATCAATATTGCAGTAAGCACTAATAACCTGGGTCCATTTTAACCTTGGAATATCTCCCCAGCCCCCTCCAAGGAAGCAACAAAATAATCTGTTGATGTGGATCAAATAAAATCCCTTGTGTATTTTGCCCAGAACTCTCTGCTTAGCTTCTGGTTTGCCCATACATAATTAGAAATGAGAGTTGCTTTGTCCAGAAAACACACATTAGTCTGGGCGTGAACATCTCCAGGCAAAGGATGTACCACCATGATTAGTGCTGGGTTTAGATAAGTATCTTCTTCTACTATATGCAGGTGGATGAGTTGTGGTTTCCTTCACCAAGGGACAGAGGACTAACATTTTGATTGATTCTGGCTTTGACTTTGGAAGGGAGAAACAATCTGTTGGACACCCAAGAGCAGTTAGATACACCTAGCCCTCCTCAATTTAATGTATGAACCAAAGTGATATGGGGCTACTTAAAGAGATCAACAAAATGGGTCTTTTAGGACTAAACTGAAATTGTGTTTGGACACTCAAGGTAGAGACAGATTTGGGAAGCAAGGTATTTCAATTGTATAAAGTAAATGTAAGGACGTATGTGTGATCTTGTGAAAATAAAAGGGAAAATGTCATTAAGTCAAAGACCTCTGTTTTTGTCAATGTGGGAAGCATTCTGTTCACTATGCCAGGTTGCCTCTTTGCAAAGTATAAAGTCCATATAAAGGGACATTGGAGGAAAATCCACATGTGGAAGGTGATACCTAAGCTGTGCTTTGGAGGAAACTGGGGATTCTATGAGACAAAAATTGAAGGGGTGTATTCCAGACATGGGACATCGCTTAGGCAAAGGTTTGGAGGTGAGAAATTGAATCTGCTTCTGATTCTATACCTTCTCCTTCTAAACCCTATGACTAAATTAATTGTTTAAAGATTACATAGCCAGGAAACATTGGATTCAGGACTTAAACCCAGGTCTCCCAATTTCAGATCTAGTGTTCTCTCCAACACAACATATTACCTCTGAAAAAAATCATTGGGTTCCTAAATATACCTTTGAGGATTCCTTCCCTATCAGCCCAGATTCTCAGTTAGTTGCTATGTCTCTCCCAGAATTCCCCTCTGCTGATTTCCCAACTTGAAAGCAGAATAGTCAGTCAACAGATATTTGAAAGGAGAGTAATAGGGTACTAGGCACTATTTTCATTCCCTTGTATACAGAAGGAGCCAAGGAGATGAAAGACTTGCTCCCAGGCAGAACAAGCCTGGTCCCTCAAACACCTTCAGATCACCACACGTCAGCTCAGAAAAGACCTTTCTTCTCTGCCTTCTTAGATCAGTTCTGGCTCTCCACTACCTACACAACAGCCAATGATTTCCCCACAATCTCTCACTAAATTAACCTTCCCTATAGCAGCTTGTGCCAGCTCACTTTATGACTTTAAAGAACTCCAAGGATTTTCTTCCTCTGCCCGTTTTTGCCAGGCTTTTTCTAAGTATAATCAAATAAAAAGATCAGATTCTCTTGAATCTGAATTTCATATTCTCTTGTGGCCTTATGTGTATACCTTATGGCAGGTGGTGGTGGTGGTGGTGGTGGTGGTGTATGTATGTGTGTGTGTGTGTTGTTTTCTTTGGGTATGACACTTATTGAGAGTAGTGTGATGATGAATAGGCCTCTTGTGAAGCATTTTGTGGTTTCATACAGGCTGAAACCATTTTTAAGCCTTGGAGCTATTTGCTACTTTGTAAAAATCAACTCCAAAGGTGGTTATTTCACTGCAAACCTTCCTCTTCCCACATAGCTCATCTACAAAGACTCACCTTTGACTCTCCCTCAGATTCAGAGGGAAAAAGTTTGAATTTTCCCCACTGCCTGTAAATTCTGGAACAGACAGGGCAGTTGCATCATCTGGCTGCTGTTTGGTCCTGATGATGGGCATGAAGTAGGACTGAACTCTAGGCGAATTCCACAGCACTGTTGGCTAAAAGCTTCCACACCATTAGCAATGTTGCTACTGACATTGAATTCATGTGTTTTTAAGTTATTTCTCTTGAAGTACCACCTGACTCAGAAATGACCACTGACTTGTCTGCCTAATAACCTGGCACTATGGGAATTTGCCGGGTAATCTTTGTAAAGGGCATCCTGCCCTGATGATGACACCTTTGTTCTGCCACTGTTAGCATAGTAAGAAGGAATAAATGCATTTTATCTTACACTATTTATACAAGAAAAGCAGCAGCAACATTATGTTATCCACACACACACACATACCAACAGATGGTCTTTGAAAATCATTATCAGCTTAGTGGCTTACTTTTAAGTAGATATTCATTGTACTATTACTGATGACTTCTTAGTTCTTATAAGATATCATACTGTGACAGTAGCACACAGTAGGCATTGCTTCCTGACATTTGTCAAATCACCAGGAGAGTGCTACTACACACAATAATAATGTTACCATTCATATAGCACTTTACAATTTATAAAGCATTTTTTTCACAACAACCCTGTGGGATACATGGTGTAAAGATTCTTATCTCCATTTTACAGATGGGGAAATTGAGGATCAGAGAGTCTGGGTAATTTGCTCAAGGTCATATAGCAAATTAATGTCAGTGCTAGGACTGAGACCCAAGTCTCCTGGCTCCATATCCAGGGCTCTTCCCTACACCATCCTGTCTGGTCATTAAGAACAGCTCAAAAACAATTTTAGAAAAGGAATATTTTAAAAATATAAATATTTACTATATGTATATAATGTTTTTATATATTCCTGATCAATAAGAACAATAAAAATGATTTGGAAAAGATTTAACTTGTAAATCTGTATTACATGTATGTAATATTGGATAAGCAAGCATACTCATGAATGTATATAAATACCCATGTACACATATACATGTATATATAATGTGTGTATATGTACATATATATACACACACATACGTATTAAATACACACACATACTAAAAACCGCATTTTAGATGTGTTAAGCTAGCTATTTCACTCTGTATTAGATCTCCTTCAGTGCCTAGAGTAGAAGACACTCAACCAACAAATACTTTCTGGATGGTTAGTGCCTTAGAAGTTTTTTTATTTTTTTATTTTTTAGGCAATTGGGGTTAAGTGACTTGCCCAGGGTCACACAGCTAGTAAGTGTCAAGTGTTTGGTCTGAGTTCAGATTTGAACTCAGGTCCTCCTGACTTCGGGGCTGGTGCTCTATCCACTGTGCTACCTAGCTGTCCTGCCTTAGAAGTTTTAAAGTTATCATATACACTTCTAGGTTAGTTCATGCAATAAGACAAATTCCCTCCCAAAGGTGGGAGTCAATTTATACTCAAAGTCAGCTTCTATTAGAACCATAGTCAAATGAACTGTGATTTTATCAGTTGGGCACTCTCACTTACCAAAGCATATTGCAACCCAGTTATGACTTAGTAGACAAATCCTAGGGAGTTTTTGAGGCTGACAGAGCTTAAGTGACTTGTGCATGGTTATACATCTAGTAATGATCAGAAGCAAGATTTGAATTGATGTCTTTCTAACCTCCATCTACCACACTGGGCTGCCGATTACACTTGGAAAAAATATTGTTCAGCTATTTAGCCAACCTGAGCTACTCACTTGTTCTCTAATTTACACATTTATACATGGGAAAACATTTTTGTTTTGTTGTTGTAATTTTGCAACATTCACTTTCAATTGTTTTGTGATTGTTTCTGTTTACATTGTTGTTGCTGTTGTATTTATTGTTTTCTGGCTTTGCTTACTTTGTTTTGCTTCAGTTCATTTAAGTCCTTTCATGCTTTTCTGTATTCATCATATTTGTCATTTCTTACAGCATAGTAATATTCCATTGCATTCATGTTCCATAATTTGCTTAGCCATTTCCTGACATATGTGCATCTATTTTGTTTCTAGTCCTTTGCTACACCTGCACCCCTGCAAAGTTTTGCAATAAATATTTTGGTGTATATGTGGGTATTCTTTTTTTTAATCAAAGACTTCCTCAAGAGCATATGCCTAGTAGTGAAATCTCTGAGTCAAAGGATATGACATCTTAGCCACTTTCTTTGCATAATTCCTATTGTTTTCCAAAGTAGTTATACAAATTTGCAGGTCCATCAACAATGTACTAAGTATGCCTCTCTTCCCACAACACCTCCAATATTGATTATTTCCATCCTTTGCCCTCTTTGCCACTTTTCTGGGTGTGAGATGAAACCTCAATGTTGTTTTGATTTAAATTTTTCTTATTATTGGCAATTTTAAGCATTCTGTTATATTGTTATATGGTTGTTAATAGTTTGCAATTCTTTCCTTCTTTTTTTTGAGAAATATTCATATTCTTTCACCATTTATTGCGGAATGACTTCTGGTTAGACCCACATTTTCAAACCAGATGTCAAATCCAGCTCAGAATGTTAGAGGCAGGCATAAAGATATGTTTATTTATCCTTTCCACCTCTAGTTTCTGTTATGATTTTTATTATGATTACTGATGGGGATAGCAATGGGGGTAGGAGAAGAGGGCTAAGCAGGTCTACCATTTTTGCTCTCTCCAAATTTCCTATTCTCTACTGTAAACCATTGACTTACTGAGACTTTCTTTTTGAAAAGGGCTCAAGGCAATCTTTCCCCCATTCAACAAATATTTGAAAAGTAGTTTTTAAGTGCAGAAAACTGTGCTAGGTTCTGGGAGAGAAACAAAATTCAGTTTTTATCCTTATGGAGCCCATAGTCTAGAACCGAGATAAGACATAAATATAAAAGGCAATTGTAATAATAATAATGATGATGATAGCAGCTAGAATTTATATAGCTTTAAGGTTTACAAAGTGCTCATTTTATCCTGGGAGGTAAGTATTATTATTTCCTTCATTTTATAGATGAGAAAACTAAGTCACAGAGAGGTTATGTGACTTGCCCGCAGTCACCCAGCTACTACTCTGTATTTCATGAGAGATGGATTAGAGAGGTAGGAAAATGGGGTGCTGTGTGAGGTACTAGGTAAAAATCATCACTGAGGAGGAGCCAGGGAAGAAATCTTTGAGGAGGCATTATTTAATTTGAGTTTTAAAGGACAGGTAGTAATTCAGCTGGCAAACCTGGAGAGAGCACATTTTAGCCCTAGGGAATAGCCTAATCAAGGACTTGGCAGCAAGAGAACAAAGAAAAGTATGTTTGAGGAACAAAAACAGCAGTATTGTTTGGTTGGGGCCTAGAGCGGCTTGAAAGAGTATAATAGGAAATAAAGGGGAAAGGGTGAAGTTGTGTACCTTTGCCTGCCTCAATTATAAGTGGAAGCGTCTGAACGTAATTGAGAGTCATGAAAGGTTTCTTTGAGCAGGACAGTAGGGTGTCCAGATCTAGGCAAAAAGACTGGCAGAGTCTCAGAAGCAAACAAGTATTTATTAAACACCTACTATGTTCCAGGCACAGTGCTAAGCACCTTACAACTACTATCTCACTTAATCCTCGCAACAACCCTGAGAGATAGGTGCTATTATTATCCCCATTTTACAGATGAAGAAACTGAGGCAGAGAGAGGTGAAATGACCTACCTAGGGTCACACAGCTAGTAAGTGTCTGAGGCCAGATCTGAATTTATCTTTTGACCCAGGCCTAGCGCTCTTATCTATTGTGCCATCATCTGCCTCAGAGGTGTTAGGGACCTCAGAGACCATTTGGTTCAACCCATAGCTGACCAAGAATTACTTCTACAAAATCCTCCACAAGGGGTCATTCAAGCCTCACTGGAAAAACCCTCTTGAGGGGAACTTAAGACCTTCTGCAGCATCTTATTGCTCTCTTGGGCCACTTGGTTAAGGAGTTTTTCTTTACATTAAAACAAAATCTAGGGGCAGCTTGGTGGCGCAGTGGATAGAGCACCAGCCCTGGACTCAGGAGGACCCGAGTTCAAATCCGGCCTCAGACACATAACACTTACTAGCTGTGTGACCCTGGGCAAGTCACTTAACCCCATTGCCTAGCCAAAAAAAAAACAAAACCCAAAACCCAAATCTGCCTCTTTGCAAGTTCCTGCCATGGCTTCTGGATCTGCTCTGGCGGTTAAGTGGAATAAGTCTCTTCCACACAGTAACTGTTGTGGTCAGATCAGATCAAGTAGCACTGATTGAATACCTACTATGTACCAGGCACTGCGCTAAGTGCTAGAGACACAAAGGCAAAAAAGAGTCCCTACTCCCAAAGAGATCCCAGTCTAATGGGAAAGGAAACATGCAAACCACTAGGTGCTCGTGCGCACACACACACACACACATATATACATATATATATATATATATATATATATATATAACATATATATGTAACATATCTATATTTATTACAGGATACATTAGGGATAATCTCAGAGAGAAGGCAACAGTATTAAGAAGGATTGGGAAAAGGCTTCTTGTAGAAGGTGGGATTTTAGGTAGGACTTGATGGAAGTGAGAGAAGCCAGGAGACAGAGATGAGGAGGGAAAGAAAGCCAGGCGTATGGGAAAGCCAATGAAAATACATGCAGCGGGGACATGGAGTATCACATTCAAGGCCAATGAGGAGAGTGAGGTGTAAGAATGCTGAAAAAGGTAGGAAGGGGGCAGGTTATGAAGGGCTTTGAATGCCAAATAGAGAATCTCATATTCGATCCTGGAGGTGATAGGGAGTCACTGACATTTATTGAATAGAAGGATGACACAGTCAGATCTGTGTTTTAGGAACATCAGTTTGACACCTGAGTGGAGAGAAGTCTGAGGCAGAGAAACAAGCAGAAGGCTACTGCAATAGTCTATATGTGAGATGATGAGGGCCTGTAGTAGGGTGGTGGCCATGCCAGAAGAGATAAGGGGACATATGCAAGAGACATTATGAAGGGAGAACAGCAAGACTTCAACAGGCAACAGATGAACTATATGGGGTAAAAAGAGTGAGGAATTGAGGATAACATCTAGCTCTTAAGCCTGGGTGACTGGGAGGATGATGGTGCCATAGAGAGTAATGGAAACTTAGGAAGAAGGCATGGTTTGAGGGCAAAAATGAGTTTCTTCTCTGTCCTGTTTCAATTCAATGTGATTCAACAAATACTTTATTAAGGGTCTATGTGCAAGACACTATGATAAATCCTGCCCACGTGAAGGCCAAACTGACATAGTCTTTACCTTTGAGGACTTTACATTCTACTGATGTAATAACACATACACAGAAAAGTATCACTCAATGTCATTTGACAAAGGAGAGCATCAGAGAAGGCTTCATAGAAGAGGTGGCATCTGAACTGAGTCTTGAAAAAAGATAAGGATGTCCAAGAGGTAGAGATGCAGAGGGAATTCATTTGGAACATAATCTGTGCAAAGGGAAGGAGACAGAATGGAATGTTCGGTTTCAGGTAGTAATCCAATTTGGCTGGAATTCATAGTGCATGAAGGGAAATTTCATGGAATAAGATTGAAATAGTGTACCCAAAGGATTGATGGGCCTTTCTATCTCCTGGTGACTGAACTACCCTACATGTCTTGTGCCCCCCTATTAAAATGTGAGCAGCTTGAGAACAGGGATTGCCTTGCTTTTCTATTTATATCCTTACTGCTGTCTATAGTAAATGCTTAATAAATGCTTCTTCATTCATTTGTTCAAAGATAGATTGGGGCCTATTGTGGAGAGCCTTGAGGGACAAGTTAAGGAGTTTGTATTTATTTCTGAATTTTAAGACTGTAAGTTCCATAAGGATGGGAGCTATGTTTAATGTAAATTTTGCATCTTCTCCCATTACCTTGCATGGTGTTCTACAGATGGTTGGTGCTTAATACCTGTCTGTTGAATTGAACTGAATTTCAAGAACTGATCACTTATTTCTCTAAGCGGTTGGAAGCCCTTCTACTATATACTGCAGAAGAGATTTGTTTGTGGGGCTCTTAGCCAGGGAAGATTCTATTAGAGGATTTAATCAGCAAGCAGGGCACTGGTCCAGGGCAGAAAGAAAGAAGCAGTTCAATTAATTCCAGAGATCTCAGTCAGAGACTCCTCTGACCTGTTTCATCCAGAAATGGGAAAGGGGCTTCATTTGAATCTAACCCTTCAAAATGGGCAAGACTTACAAATATTGTGATCAATGATTTTCATATGTCCGTAGTCATGACTAGAGTGCCTTGGAAACATTTTCCCCTTTACACATGTTCAGTGCAGCCAATTTGGTCTTGTTCATCACATAATATTCCATCATTCTAGGGGGAATGTGCTCCCCTCCTCACCTCAGTCTCTTGGAATCCCCCCTTCTCACCAAAACTTAACCCAACTACCACCTTCTTCTACATATGCCCTTCCCTAACCCCCCCCCCCCACAAGCTGATGGTGCCTGTCCTTAAAATTTTACCTTGTATTGTCTATATGTGCATGTATGTATATATATATGCATATATGTATGTGAACATGCACACATGTATACACATATATATGTGTATACACACATATCTCTCTCAATAGAATGTAAACACTCTGAGGGCAGGGACTGTTTTATTTTTGTCTTTGTATTCCCAGTGCTTAACACAATACCTGGTACATAGTAGATCCTTAATAAATGCTTAATTAATGATGATGATGATGGTGGTGGTGTTGATGATGATGATGATGGTGATTATGATACCCCACATGATTGTTTTCAGAAGGAAGAGTAAGAGAACAGACTTGGATGAGAGAAACTCTTCCAGTTCTTTTTCTAGGTGGCCTACGGAAGGTCTCCTCTCTTTTCAGGTCCTCCATTCCTCCACCTATAAAGGGGAATAATCATTGCCTCTGTTCAGATCTTGAAAATGTGTTGGACTGACTGCCAAGCTTGCAGAGGGGGCAGGAGGAGGACGTATATGCCACATGCCTCCCCAGCTTCTGTCAAGCCTTCTCCTGCCTCCTAACAGATAGAGTACACCACGGGTTCCAGCTGCTACCAGAATGGCAGGTTCAATTTAGTCTCTCTTCATTAAGTATCCCCTTATTCACTAGGCACTGAGGGGAGAGCAGAAGAAAAAGACACAGTCCTTCCCCTCAAGGAGCTTATGATGTAGGTCGGGTGGAGAGACACAGGAACCAATTGGGAGAGTATAAATAACAGTATATTATCAGGTGGTATGGCAGAGAGAATGTACCATAGAAATTCAACAAGGGGGAGACGGGGGGGATGGAAAGCTTCATGGAGATAGTGGGAGGAGCTTGGTCCTGAAGGATAGGTAAGATTTGTTTAGGGCACTCTGCCTAGGATCAGGAAGACCCAAGTTCAAATCTGACTTTAGACGCTTACTAGCTGTGTGATCCTGGGCAAGTCATTTAACCTCTGTTTGCCTCAGTTTTCTTAACTGTAAAGTGGGGATAATAATAGCACCTACCTCCCAAAGTCATTGTGAGAATCAAATGAAATAACAATTGTAAAGCACTTGGCATATAGTCAGCGCTATAGAAGTGTTGTTGTTAGATAGAAAGAAGGGGAGGTCTTCTAGGAAGCAGAATAAATATGGTCCATGTGAAGAGGCCTGCCTTACCAAAGTGGAGGATGTGGATAAAAGAAAAATGACTATCTTATCTATCTATCTATCTATATATGATACTTACACTTTAGAGTCATTCTCTTCTTTGATGCTCACTTCCTCATGAGACAGATAAGTACAAGGATGATTATCTCCAATTTATAGATATAGAAACTGACATATAGAGAAATAGAGTCATTTACCCAAGGTCTCTCAGCTAGTAAGTGTCCAAAATGGGACTAGAAAAGAGGGCTTGCCTCCAAATGAGGTCAATCCAATAAATATAATTATTAAAAACTTATTTTGTGCAAGACATTGTGTTAAGGTCTAGGGAGACTAAGACAGAAATGGGAAGGAAAACAAAAACCCAGTCCCTACCCACAAGGTGCTTATATCCTGGTGTGGCAATACAATATCCAAACAGATGAGCAAAGAAGAAACAATCTGAGGTGAGAGCACTAATAACCAGTACTAGTTACTAGTGGGGTATCACTGAGATGATGAATGAGAAAGTGCTTTGAAATTATAAAACCCTATTTGAATATAGTAGTAATAGTAGGAGTAGGAATAGTAATAGTAATGGTAATAGTAGTAATAGTACTAATAGTAGTAGTAGTAGTAGTAGTAGTAGTAGTAGTAGTAGTAGTAGTA
>NW_020954567.1:19151613-19226154 GCF_900497805.2 Vombatus ursinus
TAGTAGTAGTAGTAGTAGTAGTAGTAGTAGTAGTAGTAGTAGTAGTAGAAGTAATAGTAGCAGCAACAGCAGCAGTAGCAGTAGCCCATGCTCCAGAACTCAAGCTCAAGACCAGGTTCAGTCTTGGGGGCATCTCACAAATCATTCTTTTTGCCTTATGCCCCCACCTAGAATTTTCCCTTGGAACACTGGAATATGGCTTGTATCTGTGTACTAATGAAGGGTAATTCTGTCTCTTGCTACTCCAAATTCTGTCTCCTACTTGGTCCAAGAACTCTTGTCTGGGAGACAATTTGGTCTGAGCATTCCTCCAATGGATAGTTCCCCATCCAGGAATTCCTTCACTACTCTGCCACAGCTTTTTTCTGGGCTGCCATCACGGGTGCCAAGACATTCTCCAAGTTATTAAACCATAATGAGGTACTTTAGAAGGGTCTGTGAACACAAGTAGAGGCAGGCTTATTATTGTTGTTTAGGATGTCATTATTGATGTCTTTATTTCAGGTCTTCCTACTACCTGTTGTTTTAATTTGTGGGCAGGCTGTAGTGTTAGTGGGAATGACTGTGGCCCTGGATCTCTTTCAGGGCTACATTTGGAAAAGGTACCATCCTGGAGATCCCTCTGAATTTTGCTGGAGAATTTGTAGACCCTGAAACACCCTGGTGGTCACTATGGACATTGAAGAATAATCAATTAAAATTAAATCCTACTTTCACATCTGGTTCTTAAAGTCTATACCAACAGAGTAGAAGCTTTGACAGGACACATAGAATCACTAAGTTTCAGAGATGGTAAAACCCTCAGAGGCCATCTAGTTCAACCCAAACTTAAGACTTTCCATGAAAGAGAACCCACTCCCTCCCCTTCCCCAGGCAGTCCATTCTACATGGTTAAGAAGTTCTTTCTGACATCAAGGTTAAATCGGATTCTTTGTAGACTTTAACCCACTGCTCTGAAATGCACCCTCTAGGGCCAAGTAGAACACATCTAATCCTTTTTCGGGTGACATTTTTTCAAATACTTGAAAACAGCCATCACATTCCCCCTAAGTCTTCTTCTCTTGGGGCCAGACCTCCCCCTTTCCTTGAACCGCCCCTCACAGAGCATGATCTCCATCTTGTTCGCCCTCCACTTTATGCTCTCAATCTATGTCCATCCAAAAATTGGTGCCCAGAACCAAAGACAATACTTTGACATGGTCTGACCCAAATGCTGTGCCTCTCCATGCAGTTTAAGATCCAGTTGGGTTTCTAGGCTGCCATGTTGACACTGTCCACTCATAATGAGCTAACAGTGTGCTGAAAGCCCAAATCTTTTTCTGATGAAATGCTATCTAGTCACTCCCCCACCATTTTGTTTTTCAAACCCAATTGTAAGCATTTACACTATCCTTACTGATTATATCCAGTAAACACCAATGGTTCCCTATTACCTTCAGGCTCAAATACAACAGCTTCTATTTAGCTTTTAAAGCTCTTCATAACCAAACTCTTTCATAACTTTCCAGTCTTCTTAAACATTACTCCCTTCCACATTCATTACCATCCAGTGACACTGGCTTCCTTGTCTTTCTTCACATAAGACACTACATCTCCCAATTTTTCATTTTCACTGGCTTTCCCCATGCCTAGAATTCTCTTCCTCATCTCTACCTCCTGGCTTCCTTCAAATACCAGCAAAAAAAAAAAAAAACTCTCCTTCATTCCAGTGCCTTATCTCTGAGGGTATCTCCAATTTATTTCTTATATATCTTATTTGTACATAGTTGTTTGCATGTTGTCTCCCTCATTAGACTATGATGTCCTTGAAGGCAGAGTTTTTTTCCCCTTTTTTTAATATCCTCAGCACTTAGCACGGTGTTTGGCACATGGTAAGCACTTAAAAATAATTGTTTGACTTGATATTAGATTTGTCTCAATATTCTAGCCTATTGTCCTTACTCCATTATCCAGTGCATTAGCTATATCTGCCAGGGTTGTGTCATCTGCAAATCTGGGAAATATGCTATTTACACCTTCATTTAATTCATTGATTAAAAAACATTAAACCGACACAATGACACCCAAAAAGCATCCAGCCAACATGTCCCTGGGGCACTCAGGTGGGAATAGCTTTTAAGTTGACATTTAATCACCCATTATGCCTTTTCAGGTCCAGCCCTTCAACCAGTGCCAAAGCCACCCAACTTTATAGTTATCTAATCGACAGAATTGGTACTCAGGAAGAAAGATAGTCAAACATAGTCCGATGGGCCCTCTAGATTTTGAGAGCACATTTCAAAGTGTTCAGTGAAAGAATTGGTAGGATCTAATAGGTCAATATTTTGCAAAGGAAGTTGCCCCAAAAGGGATTGAAAGCTTTCAAGAATGAAATACCAAAGACAAACTGAAATTATTCTAATAAGGAAAAAAAGAAGAATTTGCTTACAATGATGTGGCTGCACAGGGAACTCAGCTTCACTGAGACTACTGCTAAATCTGCCCCCAAAAGAGGTAAAAGGAAGAGGAAAATGACCCAAATGTACAGAAATATTTATAGCAGCTCTTTTTGTGGTGGCAAAGAACTGGAAGCTGAGGGGGTGTCCATCAATTGGGGAATGGTATATGAATGTGATGGAACACTATTCTATTGTAGGAAATGATGAAGGAGACAGTTTCAGAGAAATCTGGGAAGACTTGTATGAACTGATGGCAAAAATAAAGTGAGAAGAACCAGAAGAACAATTTTTGCAATAACAGTCATGTTGTAAAGCTAATCATTTGAAAGACTTAGTAATGCTGATCAACAAAATGACCCACCATAATCTCATAGGACTCTTTTTTTTGGCAAGGCAATTGTGGTTAAGTGACTTGCCCAGGGTCACACAACTAGTAAATGTCAAGCGTTTGCTCTGAGATCAGATCTGAACTCAGGTCCTCCTGATTTGAGGCCTAGTGCTCTATCCACTGCGCCACCTAGCTGCCCTCTCAAAGGACTCCTGATGAAACATACTATCCACCTTCAGAAAGAGAACTGATGGACTCAGTACAGATGGAAGCACGTTTTCTTCCCTTCCTTTTTTTTTGGACATGGCTAACACAAGAATTTTTTTCATGACCATACATAATTTGTAACGGGGTTTGTTTTTCTTCTCAATGGGGAGAATTCAGAACTGAAAATAAAATAAACTTGGGTCAGTGGGGAAAAAACAGGGAATTCAGCAACCAACTCAGATTGTTAAGAGAATTCTATAGAAGTAGCATAGACCTGCAAAAATAATGTTGGGAACATTAAAGTCAAAACAAAGCTAGAACTCCTGGTGAATGCTAAGAATGAAAAAAGTATATGTGTTAACAGGGAAAGGATACCTAGCTATGATGAGGGCAAGAAAAGGATCAAAACAAATTTAGAACCAATGATAAGGGTGGCTAGGCGATTGTGAGGGATTATGGCAAGGAGGCTGAACCACTCTGATGCCATTTTGCTCCTGTTTTATCTTCTGAGGAGAATGATCTTTGGATTAAGAAGGGAAGAACCAAATGATTAACAGTGCAATGAAAGCAAAGATAGATGAAGAGATGGTAAGGGAGCATTTATCTGAATGGGTTACAGAAAGAGGCTGCAGCTCTAGCCGCAGTCTTTCGCAACAGTGATTTCAGTCTTCCGATGTGTTTAGAAGGTAAACTTGCCTGGGATACAGAGCTTAAGGCTGATGTCATTGAGTTGTCTGTGTCACTGTGCCTGGGTGAACTAAGTCCTAGGGTACCGGAAGAAGTCATAGATCTCGTTGCTAAGCCTGTGATAAAAAAATCTGGAGAATGGCTAATGTCCCAGTTTTCAAAAGAAGGAAGACAATGGAATTGGCAAACCATAGACCAACGAGCTTGATTTTTAATGCTGTCAGAATTCAAAGACATTTTTAAAGGGAAGATTTGTGAGCATATAGAAAGGGAAGCAGTAATCCCCCCAAACCGGCATCATTTCACCAAGAACAGGTCACATTAGACTAACCTCATTACCCTTTTTGACAGGGTTCCCAGGCTGGTAGATCAGAGGAATTCAGTAGCTTTAGTATACCTAGATTTCAGGGAAGCATTGGAAAAAATCTCTCAGGTTATCCTTGTGTACAAAATAAGTAATATAGGCTAAACCAGGGCCACAAGTTGCTGCCATTTTTGTATGACCGGTGAGCTAAGCATGGTTTTTATATGTTTTTTAAGAAATAAAGTTTTGTTGTATTTAAAAATGTGACAACCATACTTAGCTTGGGACCCTGCCAAAAAAGGTGGCCAGATTTGGCCTTCCAGTAGTGCTTTGCTGATCCCTGGGTTAGAGGACAGTACAGTTAGGTGGAATTGAAACTAGTAGAAAACTAGACCACTCAAAGAATGGTCATTATGGGAGAGGCACTACAAGATTGAGTAAAGAAAAATGTTAACCTGAATTTCAAAAAAGGGAAGAAAATAGAATCTGAAAACTGTAGGTTAATGGACTTGACTTTGATTCCTTGGGAAATCGGCAAAATTAAAGTGATGCTTGGGAAAAGGGAAGCAGTAATTTCAAGGAGACAACATGACTTCATCAAGAACAGGTCATGTCTGACTAACCTTATTTAATTTTTTAACAGTGTTACTGAACTAAAGGATTGGAGGATGCTGCAGATATACCTTACCTAAATTTCACCAAAGCCTTTGCTAAAGTATCTCATACTATTTCTGGGGAGAATATGGAGAGCTATGGACTAGATGATATTACAATTAGATTCAGACTTCATTGGATGGCCCGATTCAAAGAGTAGTCAGTTCAACAGCAACATGGCAGGCAGTCTCTAGCAGAATACCAATGGATATATCTTTGGCCCTTGTCCTTAAATATTTTTATCATTAATTCTGATGAAAATGTAGAAAATATTTATTGAATTTGCAGGTGGTAGGGTAGGAATAGAGGTGGCATGGAGCATTAAACTTGGACTTAGGAAGGACTTATTTTGAATCCTTCCTCTAAGACTTGCTAGCTACGTGACTGTGGCTAAGTCTCTCGGACCCTCAGTTTCTCATCTGTAAAGTCAGCTCAATATGCCTGTAGTACCTTCCTCCCAGGGTTGCTGCTAGAGCCTTCCTCTCTAAGATTACCTTCCATTAATTCTGTATATTATATGTGCACCTATTTATTTACAAAATGTCTCCACCTTGAGAACAGGGACTTCTTTTGTCTTTCCTTTTAATCACACTTAGTACTGTGCCTGGCACGTAGTAGGCACCCTATAAATGTTTTATTCCCTCCCCTTTTAAATTGACTTATTGTTTTGAGTCTTAAATGAAATCATGTAGTTCAAATGCTTTATAGATGTTAAAATGCTATTAAATGTCATTTCCTGTTGTGAGAATACAAAAAGATCTTCACTGGTTTGAATGATAGGTCAAAGTAATAAGATGAAATTTACTTGGGAAAAATATAAAATTCCACATTTAGGTTCAAAAAATCAGCTTCACTGTTATAGGAGAGTTAAGCTACGACTAAGTTCGTCTGGGGGAAAAAATCTCGGGATTTTCATGGACTTTAAGCTCAATATGAGTCCACAGTGTGACTTGAGTACCAGAAACCAAAATGTAACCTTCTATTGTACTCGGAAGCGTAATGCTCACAGTGATGGAGGTGAGGGTCCCAATGTACTCTGCCCAGACAATTGTGCCCAACCGTGGGCACCACATTTTTAAAAGGACATTGATAAACCACAGCACATACGGAGGAGGTAACAGAAATGGAGATTTTGCTCTATGAGAATTGTTGAAAGGAACTGGGGTTATTATAACAAAAGACTATGGGACAAAGAGTTGGTTGACTTCAAGCATTTGAAGGGCTATCAAATGAGAGAACAGTTAGATTTCTTCTGCTTGCCCGCCTGGGGCAGAACTAGAACATCTGGTAGAATCAGAAAGAGGGAGACTTCATTTGATCTAAGGAAAACATCCTAACCATTGGTGGCATCCGGCAGTGGCATGGGATGCCTTAGGAGGTATGGCTTGCATATATCTATGTATACATATTGCAATATACACATACATCGCATGTATCACTAGATATTGCTTTACACATGCTGTCTCATTTAATCCTCAACAACCATGAGAGATAAGCGCAATTATTGCCCTCATTTTACAGATAAGGAAACTGAGGCTTATCATGGTTAAGTGACTTGCCCAGGATTGCATAGCTATAAGATGTTAGGGACAGGATTCAAACTCAGGTCTTCCTGACTTCTGAGCTACCCAGTTTCCGAGTGAGCTTTCCCCCTCAGTGAAAGCCTTTCAATGGAGGCCTGGTGGTCATTTATTGGGTTTGTTACAGAAAGCTGTCCTTTTCAGATTTAGATAGCCTTTGAAGCTCTTCCAACTCAGAGAATCTGTGCTTCCATAATTATGTGAGTCAGTAGCCTTGACGTCTCTCTGTTTATGGACTTCATATATCTGTCCTCCCATGAGTTCTACTAGAGGTAAATGTTACTGAATTTCTGGGTGTTGGATTTAATCTCAATGAATTCAATTCATCCAAAATTTGGCAAGTGCCTACTAGGTAACAAGACATTGATCATGGCACTTTGGTGAAAAAATCATGGTCCTTGCCCCAAGACACTAACAGTCCTATAATCTGTCTTGTGAAGCCTGGCCTAACCTAAGGATCGAGTTTATGGAAGGAAGGAAGCAGGCAAGCATTTATTAAGTCTCTACTATATGGTATGAACTGGGCTAAGCACTTTACAAATATTATTTCATTTGATCATTACAACAACCCTGGGAGAAAGGTACTATTATTATCCCCATTTTGCAATTGCAGAAACTAAGGCAGAAAGAGCTTAAGTGATTTGCCCAGGGTCACACAGTGAGTGTCTGAGGCTGAATTTGAACTTGGGTCCTTCTAACTCCAGGTCCTCAAGGTAATTCTATCTACTGTGCCACCCGGCTGCACAGTAGACAAAGTGGGCTAATGATCATTCAGGGTGGTAACTAAATAATTCACATTCTAGTCTCTGTTTCTTTTGGGGCACAGCCATCCTTTTAATCTTCCAGGTTGACAATGTCAGTCATTCTAGACTCCTCACTTTTTTTTTATTCACATGTCCAATTAGCTACCGAGTATTGTCTAGTAACCGAAGCATCTTTAGAATCTGTTCCCCTCTTCCTAGACACCAAGCTACCTGCCTAGTTCAGACCCTTACCACCTGTCTTCTGGACTATTACAATAGCTTTCATATTGGCTTCCTAACCACCATTCTCTCCACCATTCACATGGAACTGCCAAAGTCCTCTTCCTGAAGCCCAAATTTGACTGCATTACTTAATTAACTACAGTAATCCCCTATTTGGGGTAGCTAGGTGGTGAAGTGGATAGAGTGCCAGACCTGGAGTCAGGCAGACTCATCTTTCTGTGTTCAAATCCAGCCTCAGCACTTACTAGCTGCATGACCCTGGCCAAGCCCCTTTACCCTGTGTACCTCAGTTTCCTCATCTAAAATGATCTGGATAAGGAAATGGCAAATCACTCTAGTATCTTTGCTAAGAAAACCCCAAATGGGGTCATGAAGAATCAGACACAGCTGAAAAAACTAAACAATAATTTCCTATTACCTCTAGGATTAAAGCCAAGCTTCTCTGGTATTAACCTGTCATAACCTGGTTCTAATCTATCTTTCTAGGCTTATTGCGTGTTATAACCCTCTCTCCCCTTCATATGCCTGATGATCTAGAACAAAGGTATCAAACTCCCAAGGGCCTGAAAAATTTCCAAGCGCCCCAACCAGATGAAAATGCAATTGGGAAATATTTAACAAAAATAAATAAATATACAATACAACCTAGATTATGTTAAGTTGTGGTTTTCTAAAGCACTATACCATCCACAGGGACTTGTTTTTATTTGAGCTTGACACCACTGGTCTAGACAAACTGACCTACACACGTCTCATACCCAACATTCCATCTCCAGCCCCCAATGTCCTTGCACAGGTTTGTCCCTCATTCCCATGCATTCCTTCCTTACTTCTACCTTATTGCTCCCACCGTATCCTGGGCCATCTCCAATTGTCCTGATCCATATCTGGCCACTGGACTCAAATGGCTCCAGAGGATAAAGTGAGGCTGGTGACTTTGCACAGCCCTTCCTCACTTAAATCCAATTCATTTGGATGTCATGGCAGCGCCTCCCTGATGTCCTCTTCGAGAGCAAAGGCCAAACAACAACAACAACAACCTCCACCCATTAGAATTTCTGGTTTCCTCCAAGGCTCAGCTGTGCAATCCCCCCAGTTGCTAGTACCCTCCCCCAGAAACGATTTTGTGTTGACTTGATAGCCTTGCCTCTAGCTTTTGGATTAGAACTATTTTTGTGTGTCCATATATAGGTGAGTATATGTATGTGTGTATATGTGTGTTGTGTGTGTGTGTACACATATGTTGTTTCCTTGGATAGAATGAATGAAAAACTGTATGTGCCAGACACTCTGCAGAAGCACTGGGGACATAAAAAGAAAAAAGTAGACAGTCTGTTCTCTCAAGGAACTCACTCTCCAATTGGGAGAGAAGATGCATAAAAGGAAGTTTAACAGCTCGGTGAATGGAAAAGCCCAGCCAGAAGTCCCTAGGGAGTAGTGGAAGGGCTAATAGAAAGATCCAGGGGTCCCTAGGTCAGGTGACAGAGCTGAGGGTCTGCAGATCATAGAGTAGGGAGAAATGAGAAGTCTTAAAAGACCTTACAAGGCGGTGGCAGGCAGAGGGTAAGATCTGATGTTCTCTCCATCTTACTTGAAGGAATAGAGCTGGTGAGTCCCAATGTGGGAGTCCTGGACAGCCCCCACAGAGAAGGAGGTAAAGGGGGAAGGGAGGGAGGAGGGCGTGAGGGCAGGGGCTGTTTCATTTTTTGTCTTTGTTTTTCTGGCACCTGGAACATAGCAGGTACTTAGTAAATGCTTGTTGATTGATTGATTGATGTGGGATTCCAATGACTTGGAACAAGCCAGATGACAGCCCACTGAAGAAAGAGAAGATGCTGGGGTTTCTCCACAGCAGCTAGGTTGAGAACCAATCGGCCAAAGTGAGTTTGAAAGCAGCAGAGGTACAAGGGCAAGTCCTTGTAACTCAGTCAAATGGCTCCGAATGCCAGGCAACAGCAGGATCCAGGAGTGGAGATGAACACCGGCATCCTTGGCCAGAGCAGTAAATCAGCAAGGCAGGAAATGAGGAGAGCTGGGAGCGGGTGCCAGCTGGAGCCATTTCAAAGTGCTCAGGGCGATTGGTTGGGCTCAATTCCTCGGGAGCCACTGCAGCCTCGTGAGTTGGAGGCAGCAAGGTGTAGGGGAAGGAACACTGACTCCAATTATTCCCAGCTGTGTGCCCTTGGGCAAATGACTTAGCCTCTCTGAGGCTCAGTTTCCTTCTCTGTAAAATGGGAATAATAAACATCGCTTGAACTACTTACTTCCCCAGGTATAAACCTTAAGGTGCTATGTAAACGAGTGCTGATCCTCCCAGGACATGGATGCTAATTTGAGCCCCCGATGGATGGCTAGCCCAGAGATCAGCCTCTTCCTCCCTCTCTTGAATAGCATCTGTTAGGATTGCGTTAAGGTCAGTGGTATTTGATAACCTCTAAGGTTAGAGGAAAAAATATGCATAGACTAAAACTTTTTAAACCCTGCATAGCGCAGAACTGTGTTAATATTGCCTACAAAATACATTCTTGTCCCTGAAGTAGGGAGAACTATGATTTCTCCCAACCTACTTTATGATGCATCAGGGATTGGTGAGACATTATGGTATAGAGTACAGAGTGCTAACTGTAGTAATCAGGAACCCGTGGATATAATCCTACCTTCTTCTTGTTTTTGTTGTTGAGTTGTTTCAGTCATGTCTGACTCTTCATGACCCCATTTAGGATTTTCAAGGTAAAGATACTGGAGTGTTTTGCCATTTCTTTCTCCCACTCATTTTACAGATGAGGAAACTGAGGCAAACATGGTTAAGTGACTTGTCCAGGGTCATACAGATAGTAAAGTGTCTGAGGCCAGATTTCCATTCAGGTCTTCCTGATTTCAAGCCTAGTGTTCTAGCCACTGCACCTCACCCAGCTGTCCAATTCTACCTTAGACACTTAATAATAATGACATATAGCACTTATAAGGCATGTTAAGGTTTGAAAAGCATATATCTCATTTGATCCTCACAGTAGGTAGATACTATTATTACCCTCATTTAGAAAGTAAGGAAACTGAGAGGTCAAATGACTTGCCTTGGGTCATGGCAATTGAGTTATGGCATGAGGCAGAATTCAGACTCAGTTTTTCCTGTCTCCAGATCCAGTTCTCTTTACTATGCCACCTACCTGTCCTCATTTGCTTACTAAGCAAATGAGCAAGTCATATAACCTCTCAGACTTAGTTTACTTATCTGAAAGATGGGAATAATAAATAGCTGTTGCACTCTCTAGGATCTTTGCAGGATTCTAATGATACGGTTATTGTAAAGTGCTACAGGAAGGTCAATTGTGATGAGAAGTGTGCTGGAGGGCCAATGATCAAACGCTCAGTATGAGTATTGACACCTCAGAAATTATCAAATGCTACAAATCAGAGCCTGATTTATTGTTTGGTGATTGTCAAGACGAAGAAAGTGATGGAGAAAATGTTAATGATACAAATTAAAAGCGTGTCACACATGGAGAGTCAATTGTTAAGTTTTCAGTGTGAATACTTGAATCTAAGAAATCATTAAATGCTACAAATCAGGGCTTTATTTATTTATTTTTATTGATTGTGGATACTTAATACAATGGAGGAAACATTAATAATGCGGGTTAAACTTAAAAGTGTGTCCTGCATGTACACCCCTGCTTATGATTCTAAGGGCTCTTGGCTTGATATAGTGGAAAGCGCATTGATTCTGGAGTCAGAGGGTCTGGGTTCATCAGTTACCCCATCTGTAGAATGAGGGATTGGGATGAGACAGCCACCCCTAAGTCTCTTCATTTTCTAGATTTGTGATCGGATAATCCTATTGTATAATATTTCAAAAGACATCTTCAGGCTGATAGAGACTAGGTCTTCTACTTGTTACAACCGGAGACAAGGAATTCTCACAGGATCTTCCTCCTCCTGCCCATTTTCCTAGCATGGGGGTAGGGAGAATGGAGGAAAGGAGGACCCCTTGAAGTCAGACAGCCTGGCTCCCGGGAGGGAAGTTTAGGGAACTCATGGCAAGTGGCTGCACACAAAGCCACGGCCTTACTGCTAAGACTGCTCTTTTGGACACCAGGGCATTTTTCTCGAGAAGGGCTGTGGGCAAGACTAATTCATTAAGTGCTCTCAAGTCCTGCAGATAGCATGAGCCAGGAAAGCATAAAGTCTTGTTACTAGGACAGCTGGTAGCCTTGATGTCTGTTTGCTTATTTATTAATTGAACTTTATGTATCCGTCTTCCCTTGAGTTCAAAAAGCTCTTCAGATGACTTTGAAACAGAGAATATTCTCCAAATGTTACAAGCTCTCAGGAAAAGGACATGCAGTCGGAAGTCAACGGGTATGGGAGTTGGGAAGCAGAGAAGGGAGCAGGAGGAAGAAGCAAAGGACAAAGGGGAACTGTAGGAAACTGGACATATAATGGTCAAGGCCGGGCCCAACCGGTCATTTCTCTAGGCTGAGCAATCCTTTTTTCAGATTCAATCATTGCTGAGGGCCCTTGTTGGGAAAGGGAACAGGAACTGGGAAGAAATCTGTATGCTTTTGTGTATTAGTCGCTTAGTTTAATTTTTGCAGTGAATACCAATGTCATGGAAATTTGCACCTGCTGATGTGCCCCATTTTTAAGAATGCCTGTTGTATCAAAATTTGAATTTATAAAAACAGGTTTCCATCAGGAGATGGCTTTTCAGGTTAATAAAATATTCTATTTCTCTCCCAAGAAAATTTGCTCATGAGGTCTTTCTAATGTTTTACTGGTATCTTTTCTTTGTAATGAATAGTCATTTTCTGATTTGGCTCTCCCTCGTCCCCTTTCTTTCCCCCTCCCATTCAGTAGCAAAGGGAAGGTCAAGGGGAAAGTGTTTCAATACCTTTATCTTTAGATGGACAGTTCCCTTCCTTCTAGACTTCATGTTGGGGGACTGTTGTGGGAAACCTTCCTACTCCTACATATTATAACCTATATTGAAAAATATAACCTATATGGAAAAATTGTCTCATCTACCATGTTTCTTTCTTCCATCTTTCTAAGAGTTCCCAGCCAATAGGACACAAGCATTCCACTGGTCCCTTTTATCCCTATTTCTTAAGTACCAGTAAAGCACTGGGTCTGCCCCATCTTTTATCCTTCATTCTTGTCATAAAACCACAGCGTCTTTTTCTTTTTGCTTGAGAAACATTTATTTTAAGTACCTACTTTGTGTAAGTCACTATGGCTTGGCCCTGCAGATTCGAAGACTAATCAGTCCCTGTTCTCAAGAAGTTTATATTCATGTGGAGGTAGGGGGAAGGGCAAGGGAGAGATATTACATGTACATATTTAAATAAATAACTGAATAGGAAGTAATCTCTTTTTAACCATTAGACAGTGACTTCCTTGAAAATAGGGACTGTCTTTCACCTTTCTTTGTATCCCCGGTGTTTAGCACAGTGCCTGGCACATAGTAGGCACTTAATAAATGTTCATTAACTTGACTTGATACCTTTTGTTTTTACATCACGGTCATTTTGGGGACTTACTCTATCTTCCCTCCTCACACATACCCCTCTCCACCCACAAAAAAATTGCATCTTCCCTTTTAACACAGAAAAACAGTTAAACAACCACAACTGATTTATTGACTATATCTGACAATGTAACATTATTCTGCCCTACAGTTGTGTCCTCCCTGTCCTTCCCCACCTGTGCCAAGGGAAAGGTGATATATTTCATTATCTGTTTTTTGGACCATCATTCATTTTTCAGTTATTCAGAGTTTGGCTTTCTTTGAGTGATCTTTTCATTTCCATTGTGGTCAGCATGGTATATGTCACTCTTCTAGTTCTGCTTATTTCGTTCTATGTCAGACTATACAAACCTTTCCATGTTTCTCTGAATTTCTTTTTCATGTCCCTTCATACATGAAGCATTCTTCATCCCATTTTTTGGGTTTGGGTCACGGTTGACAATATTTTGGAACCTACTTATGCCCACCACGAATCTTTCCATGGCCCTTTGGGTCACCTGCTATTATGTTTCTTTTAATATCATAGTCTTCCAGAATTTGACTTTCTTTTGTAAATGCCAGGAATAGCTGGAATAGCTGAAAACTGAGTTGTCAAAGATGACATTGAGATTATAAACCTGAGTTACTGGAAGGCCAGTGATACCCTGGAGAGAAAGAGGGAAATTTGGAAAAGGGGATGATTTGGGGGAGAGGAGGGAAGATAACCAAAAGAATTCTGGTGTTCATTAAAAGGGCTTTTATAACAATGAGCAGCATGGGGTTATTGAGAGTACTTTGCTGTTTCCCAAATGCAATTGACCTCTTTTTCCTATCCAGTTCTGATACAAGCTTATTGCCCAGTTGCAGGGCTTGTCCAAGATATATATATGCAATCTGACAAACTCAATCGTCTTCCCATTCAGCTTTGTGTTATAGTCTGGGCAATATGCATTCTTCATCAGCTTTGTTTTTCCTGCATGGCTGACTAAGCCGCTGTCTTTTCTTTTTCGTGGAAATCCATAAAAAACTCCCTTGATACATTTAAAATATGGTTCCATTTAGAAAAATTCTATTAAGACACAACTTCTTGTATCTGTTGAGTCAAGTGAATTACATCATACTTGAGTTCTAATCTATTATACTTTAAAGGGTCATCCCTTGAGGTCACTGATTTTTGCAGGGGCCTTTGAAAAAGATGTTATGACTTCTCAGACAAGAGAGAAGCTGCCAGAGTTCAAGTAGTAGGGAGACTTTAAGTTGGTCCAACCATTCTGGAAAACAATTTGAAACTAATCAACCATTCATTCAAGGCAAGTATTGATGAAGGACTGAATCACTATGTGCCAGGCACTGTGCTGAGCACTGGAAATACAAAGACAAAGGCAAAATAGTCCCTACCCTCAAAAAGCTGTCATTCTGATGGGGGAAACAACATGTACACACACACACACACACACACACACACATTCCTATGTGTGTGTATACATAAATATGAATATGTATTATATACAAAACGGATACAGTAAAAAAAATAGCTAGTATTTATATAGCACTTTAAGGTTTGCAAAGTATTTGATGACAATTATCTTATTTTACCCTCGCAACAACCCTGGGAGTTTGGTGCTATCATTATACCCATTTTACAGACTAGGAAACTGATACAGAGATTAAGTGATTTGCCCAAGGATGCACAGAAAGTACTCAGGCTAGATTTGAACTCAGATCTTTCACTCCTGACACAGTGCTCTAACTACTCTGCCTCCTAGCTGCCTATATGTACTATATTTAGTGTCTACCCACTATGTTCCAGAAACTGTGCTAAGTGCTTCTTCAAGGTGGGAAAACCTGCTCTGATCAATGCAGATCATAACTCATAACTTATAGTCTGAGTCTTGGAGAGGTGTTTGAAGCACTGAGAAGTTAATGTGTTGTCAAGGGTCACAGAGCCAGGGTGTGTCAAAAACAGGACCTGAGTGAACCCAGGCTCTCCTGGTTTCAGGGCCAGCTCTCCATTTTATAGAGATGAGAAAGTGGCCATAAGGATGAGTAGTTTCTGATGTCTTCCCAGTCATTTTCCTTTTAATAAAGATATTGTCTTTTACATTGAGTGCTTAAATTTAGAGGAGAGTGACAGCATTGGAATCCTTCCACAGGAAAGAAACAACTCACCTTAGCACCTAATTTGAAGCATAATTAGGAAGAATAGGAAATTCAGAAAACAGGAAATTCTAACAGCTTCCTCCTCACAACCTACCAATGATTTAGCCCCAATTGAACATACAGTACTCATTCTTCCTAAAGACAATGTGCCGTTTTCTCCAGGCACAGAAATTTCTAGATAATGCTACTGGGTTCAGAATACACAGAGAGGTGATCTGAGTTTCGTCCACTGAAAAATGCCCAGCCAAGAGGGTCCAGTAGGATGCCAAAAGGTCAATAGAATGAGGCTTAGTCAATTTTTAGCCTGGGAGGAAAAAACGGAAATGGCTTCTACCTCTGGGAGCTCACCCTGATATGTTGGAATTGTTGGAATTTGTCCAGTCTGCATTTGGAGCCAGTTTGACCCAGCCCACATTTATTCACACCTTATAGTGTCAGTGACTGAGGACAGGAGTCACACTCACACAGTGATAAAATCCTCAGCCTCTCCGGATGATGACTTTGGATCTAGCAACTGGGAGGCAATAGACCTGGGTAATGAAGAGAGAATATAAAAGTTCTTCAGACTTATAGGAGCCAGAAAGAAAGAACACCTCAGCTGTCTTCTTTCATAGGCAGCCATGGGTCGATATCTCATTTCAATGCAGGGAAAGCAGATAAGATGAGTGCAGAGTTACAGTCACAGTATAAACCGACCAGGGATAGAAAATTTTTTAAGAAGAAATTTTAAATGCATTATTTATTTTAAACATGATTTCCTTTTTAAATTTTGAGTTCCAAATTCTCTCCTTCCCTTCTCCACTCACTGAGAAGGCAAACAATATGATGTCAATTATACATGTGAAATCATGTAAAACATATTTCTGTATTAGTCATAATTTTAAAACAAGAAAAATAAAGGGTGAGAAAATTATACTTCAATGTGCACTCAGTCTTCATCAGGTCTCTCTCTGGAGGTGATTAGCATTTTTTTTTCATCATGAGTCCTTTGAAATTGTCTTGGATGATTATATTGATCAGAGTAGCCAAGTCTTTCACAATTGAGCATCATTACAACATTGCTGTTACTGTGCACAACGATCTTCTCACTTCACTTTGCATCAGTTCGTGTAAGTTTTGCCATGTTTTTCTGAAATCACTATACTCCTTGTCATTTCTTATAGTACAATAATAATCCATCACAGTCATATGCCACAACTTGTTGAGCCATTCCCCAAATGATGGGCATCCCCTCAGTTTCTGATTCTTTGCCACCACAAAATGAGCTGCTATAAATATTTTTGTACATATAAGTCATTTTTTCTTTGATTTCTTTGGGTTATAGACCTAGTATTGCTGGGTCAAAAGGGTGTACATAATTTTCATTAGTGTACCTATTTTTCCCTCATCCCCTCCAGCATTTGTCATTTCTGATAGCTGTGAGGTGGTACCTCAGAGTTGTTTTAATTTTCCTTTCTCCAATTAGTAGTTATTTAAAGCATTTTTTTTCATTTGACTATAGATAGATTTTATTTCTTCTTATATCCTTTGACCATTTATTAATTGGGGAATGGCTCTTATTTTTATAAATTTGACTCAGTTCATTACTCATATATGTACTCAAGAAATGAGGCTTTTATCAGAGAAACTTGCTATAAAATTTTTGATATTACTTTATTGTCTGTGGTACTTTTTAGCAAAATGTAGTTTCCCTGATTATCTCTTTTAATTAGGTCTATTTTTTGCTTTTGTTTTGTCAGAGGTCATGATTATTACCCCTACCTTTTTAACTTCAGCTGAAGCATATTAGATGTTACTTCAGCTCTTTGTTTTAACTCTGTGTGTATGTATTTTTCTTTCAAATGTGTCTCTTGTAAGCAACATATGGTTGGATTCTGGTTTCTAATTCATTCTGCTATCTGCTTCTGTTTTATGAGTGAGCTTATCCCATTCATATTCATAATTATGATTGCTAACTGTGTATTTCTTTCCATACCATTATCTTCTGTTTCTTCCTCTCTCTTTCCCTTTTTATCCTGTTCCTCCTCAAAAGTCTATTTTGATTCTAACCACTGCCTTCCTTAATCCACCCTCCCCTTTATCATCCCTCCCCTTTCTCTGATCCCCTTCTCCTCCTATTTTCCTACTGGATAAGTTATATTTCTATACACAACAGTGCACAGATAAAATCTTCCCTCTTTGAACCAATTCTGATGAGAGTGAGGTTCAAGCATTGCTTGCCACATCTATGTATTTCCTCCTCCATTATAAAAACTCTTCCTTGTGTGCCTCTTTTATGTGAGAAAATTTTCCCCATTGTACTTCTCTCTCTCTCCCCTTCTCCCAATGCATTCCTCTTTCTCATTTTATTGGCTCTGCCACTCCAAAATTTATTTGAGACATTATTTTAAAGTTGTTTGGAGGAGAATGTTGGGAGAGTTCTGCCCCTAATCTGCCATCTTGGCTTCATCCTATCCTTTGACAGTAAATTTTCAGGAAGATTTTGGTGACACTGTGGACTCAACTTCAGTGAGTTAGACCTGGAGTTTCCAAAGTGTGGTATTCCAATGCCTGGGGGTCCCCAAAACCTTTACAGGGGGTCCTCAAGATCAAAACTATGTTCATAACAGTATGAAGATGTTATTTGCCTATTAAAATCCCCTTCCTTTTCCAACTACATATCTGTGTAAGGCCAAATTTTCTTCATATACTTCACCCAAAACAACATGTCACAACAAATTGAATGTAGAAGCAGATATGAGAATACAACTGTCTTCTATTAACCCAGACAATAAAGAGATTAAAAAATATGCAAACCAATGTCATTCTTCTCACTAGTTTTTGTTTTAGAAAATATGGTTATTTTGTGAAAAAAATGTATTAACATGTAATGGGTTTATTATTGTTATTTTTAATGGATTGATAAATATTTTTAATTTATTAGTTTTAACTTCTAATATGGCAAATATTGATGGATATAACTCACATTTTAAAAAGGCTTTTTAGAGGGTCCTCAATCATTTTTAAGAGTATAGAATGGCCCTGAATCCCAAAAGTTTGAGAGCCAATTGCTAAGTTAGAGGATCCTAATGGGAAAAATGATGTTGCCAAAGATGATGATGATGATGATGATAATGATGATTTTGAAAGTGATTCAGAGGCTGAGAAAGAAGAAATCTGCTGAAAAACTGAAAGCTGCTAGCCAGAGAAAATTGGGGACACCAAATCTAAAAAGGATGCAAAAAAGCAATTATAAAAACATACCTATTGAGTCCTGGGGGGTCATGTCTCTTAACGAGTTTTTCAAAGGAAATGTTGTTAGAATGCAGAGTGGAGGATAGTTTCTATAACAAAAGAATTGTAATTATAATACAAAGGACTATGCTATAGAAACTATCTTAGTCCTTTGTATTTTAATCATAATTCTTTTAAAAGAGCTTTCTGTTAAAGAATTACAAGGAATATTTGCTTTCAAATGCTATATATTATAATTGGGGGGCCAATTATATCCATTTTGTAAAATGTAAGATTTGCATTATACAAAAGACCAATAACCATGACTCCTAATTTCCTTTTACATTATTATCATCTACCCTCTGACAATACTCCTCACATATTTAAAAAAAAAAAAACAACTCTTCCAGTACATTTTAGGGATCACAATGTTGAAATTTCTTAGCAATATTTTGTGGGTATTTTGTTTTGTTGACAGCTATATGTTACATTCATTTATCACTGTTGTTCCTGAATGTTTTCTCTTATAAAAGACAATTTGGGTTTTTTAAAAAGATGCAAGAAGAAGAATTAGTAATTGATAGAGTGAGGGGAGAGGATCAAGGGAACAGACATTGGGACTAATCATGGAAAGGAGGAAGGATACCTCTTGGAGTAAACAGTGGAGGTTAGGATGTGAGAAAATATGTAGAGTTTTGAGGTAGGGAGAAAAGAATTTGGGGGAGCTGAAATCAGAAGTCTTTTAGTTTCTCAGACAAATAAGAGGCAAAGTAAGTATGCTGAGAGTGGGGGTAGGTTGGAATGGGGTTAGGGAGTCAAGGGAAGTGTCGAAGATTTGGAATAGCCATTGTGAGGAATTTGACATGTAATCAATAAGAGAGACAAAAAAAGAATGCTAAGCAGTAGTGAAGGCTCAATTAAGTCTAGAGGGCAGGGATTGCTTCATTTTTGTCTCAGCATCCCCAGTGCCTAGGACAGTGGTGTTTAAAAAATGCTTGTTGATTGGTTGACTAATTGACACTAGAAAGCATTAATTTATAGTGGACTCAGTCAACAATTTTGCAACTTTCTCCAGCAAACGCCGGTAGCCCAACTATGGGAGCAGAAAAAACAGATGATGGAAATTTCCTAAGGTTAGGATCCATAAGCTAGGTCAAGGTCAAGGGGACAAAGGATTCAAGAGTGCTAGGATGAAGAGTATGGAAGTCCAGGATGGGGAGACAAATAGAGACAGGATTAGGCTGCTGAGGTATGATAATAGATAGGAGGTGAGGGATATTGATGAAGTCTTGCTAAGGATAAGGAATAGAATCACAGAGTCATAAAACTCTAAGTTGGAAGGAACCTCTTTATTGTTCAGTCTTTTCAGCTGAATTTGGGGTTTTCTTGGCAAAGATACTAGAGTGGTTTGTCATTTCCTTCTCCAGATCACTTTACAGATGAGGAAACTGAGGCAAACAAGATTAAGTAACTGGCCCAGGGTCACACAGCTAGCAAGTTTCTGAGGCTGGATTTGAACTCAGGTCTTCCTGACTCGAGGTCCAGCACTCTATCCAGCAGCCCCTCAATGGAACCTCAGAGACCATTTAATTTGACTCATTTCTATCCCCAAAACCCCTTTACAACATTCATAACCTTCTCTTGAAGAACACTATTAAAAGGTAACCCACCCTCTTCAAAGATATCTCATTCCACTTTTGGATAGCTCTAACTATAAGGAAGCTTTTCCTTATATTGAACCTAAATCTATCTCTCTAAAATTTCCAACCATTGCTCCTCCTTCTACCCTGTAGGCTCAGGCAGAACAGGACTAATCCCTTACTCATATTCAAATACTTGAAGATAGTTCTCATGCTCCAGTAAGTCTTTTCTAGGTAAAACATTCCCAGTTCCTTGAATATCATGTCCCAAGGAACTCTCACGCACCTGGTAACCTTCCCTGGAATGCAATTCAACAAACATTTGCTATGTACCTACCATACACAGTATATGTGCTAATTGCTGGGGACATAAAGTCCAAAAATAAAATCAGTTTGAGGAGCTGTGCCTGGTACATAGTAGGTGCTAAATAAATGTTTATTGGTTGATTGATTGATTATAGGAGAGAGACAAAATATATAATGTAGTAGAAGCCAGGAAAAGATGTTTTGATCTGGGAAATCACAGGGATGGTGAGTAGAATCACAAAGTAATCCAGTGACAAACCTTTTTCAGAGGCAATGATAGTGTTATTTTGATTACATTTCTCACATCAAGGGGTGGGGGGGTGGTGGTAGTGTGTATGTGTGTATGTGAATTAAATAGCAGCAGGGCAGAAAAATGAGAGAAAAGATGAGAGTGCCCTTGAGTTTGATAGATGACAGGAGTGTAGAATGAAGCAGACAGTAAAGACTTCAAAAGAGAAGACCCAGTGCCATGGTGGGTAAAGGAATGGTTTGGAAGCAACCATGGGGAACAAGGAAGTACTGCTGACCTCCCCTCCTCAGCCCAGGAGGAGGAAGTCATTTTCATTGGAGAGAGTTATGAGGGGAACAGTACTAAAGAAGGAAAGAGAAATCTTGGCACAGTGGATAAAGTGCCAGCCCTAGAGCCAGGGGAACCTGAGGTCAAATTCGGCCTCAGACAATTACTAGTTGTGTAACCCTGGCCAAGTCACTGAACCCTGTTTACCTCAGTTTCCTCATCTGGAGAAGGAAATGGCAAACCACCCCAGTATCTTTGACAAGAAAACCCCAAATGAGGTCACGAAGAGTTGGACGTGACTGAAATAACTAAACAACAATATATAGTATGTATGTAAAAATGCCTTTAAGTGTGCATTTTGTCTCTTCTATTAGAAAATAAGTTCCTTGAGGGGAAGGGAAGGGAATAAACATTTATGTTACACCTACTGTGTGCCAGGCACTGGACCAAATGCTTTGCAAGTATTATCTCGTTTGATTTGAAAGTATTTCACTTTTGCCTTTGTTTTATCAGCACCTTGGGCAGTGTCTAGGCAACTAGGTTGCTCAGTGGATAGAGCTCTGAGCCTGGAGTCAGGAACACCTGAGTTCATATTCAACCTCAGACACTTACTGGCTGTGTGACCCTGGGCAAGTCACTTAATCCTGTTTGCCTCAGTTTCCTCATCTGTAAAATGAACTGGAGAAGCAAATAGCAAACCACTCCAGTATTTCTGCCAAGAAAACCCCAAATGGGATCACAAAGAGTCAGACACGACTAAAATGATACGACAGCAACAGCAACAAGAAGCCAAACCTCAGTTAAAGCAAAGAAGTGAGAAAAGAACACTGGTGGCAAAGGTAAATTTGGTGGGGCTTCCTTGAAGGAAAATAGAGATGCCGTTGTTGTTGTTGTTTGTCCTTCATTCTCAAAGAGGACCTTGACTTCAGGGAGGTGGTGCCACAACTTGCAAGTGAATTGGATTTAAGTGAGGCGGGGCTGTGCAGAATCACCAGCCTCCAGAACCATCAGTCCAGTGACAAGATGTAGATCAGGCAATTGGAGATGGCCCACATGTAGTGGGAGACTTTGGCTTGCTCGAAGGGAATCAGATGCCATAGGACCCTGGGAAAGGAATTCTTGGAGGGGTGGACTCTTGAGCTTTGGGAGACAAAAGCTAATATTGGTTAGGGCTGAGAATCGAGGAAGAGATAAGAGGAAACTGGGGGGGACGCAAAGGAAACGTGCTCAGTTTGGCTATTTTTGATAAGCACAAAGGACAGAAAGATGGATAGGCGTCAAAAGCTTAGGGAGAGCAGAAAATTAAGTTATCTGAGTGAAACTGTTGTTTGGTCCATTGGCTGACCTCTTCACAGCATGATCCCACTTTCCCTGATTCCTGGGCAAAGATGACTTCTAAAGGGTGCTCCCCGTGAGTCAGGACCATGCATACTACAACAGTCATTCTCTCTGCTTTTAGCCTGAAGGACTGGTGGCTCAGTGCTTACTTACTGGGTTTCAGAGTAAAAGAGGGATACATTTCTTCTAAAATTAAAGAGTTGACCTCAATGCTCTCAAAGTTCCCTCCTAGCTTTAACCTTCTGTAATTATGGACTTTTCTCATCAGAATTTGGTAGGGTTCATCAGGAAAGCCTCCCTAAAAGAGATTAGCTCCAAGAAGGGTAGTAGCAGGCTGTGACAGAGCACCAAATTTGAAGTCAAGGAACAGAATTTGAATCCCAAAGCTGCTACTTCTTAACTTTGCAACCTTGGGCAAGTTCACTTAATTTCTCTGTGACTCAACTTCCTCATCTTTAAAAAATGAGGGGGTTGACCTAGCTGACTTCCCAGATCCCCTCCAAATCTAAATCTGTGGTCCTATAAGGGATGGCAGGATTTTTCTAAGGGCTAGATTTTGTAAGAGCTAGATACATTAAGTGGCACGTTATATAATGAATACCATTTTTCAGACATGGAAACTGAGGTCCAGAGGGATAACATATCCTGCACAGGGTATTGGTAATAAGGCAATCCAGAGTCCAAAAGCAAACATGGAAAAGCCTAGGGGTTAGCCCAGTAATAAAAGCCATTTGGTTGCATTGCCTTCCATTGGCTAAAGAGAGGTTAGCTTTCCACAAGAATCCCAAGAGTACTGTGACCCCTGGGCTGTTCATGGCTACTTTTCAGTCCCCCTGCCATTGCCCCTGGCTCTCTCCCACCAGTCAATTTCAGTTTTGATTCAGGAATTGGTTTTAAAATGTCATTTTAAAAAACCACACATATACTCTCTGAAGAAGATCTTTTTCATTTTATTTTGGAAATCATCATGGCTCAAGGGCTAAATAGAAGCTTGAACCAATCAAAGGACCTTCCCAGGGGCTCAAAAGAAATAGGAATCACAGAGCTGGCTGGCAGCACTGCAGAAAATAGACCTGATGGAGAGACCCACATGCGGGTGTTGGGTGACCTTGACAATGGCAGAAATGATTGTATTTTTATCTGGCCTCTTTGTCCAAGAAGCCCTAACTATGCTCTACAGACATGATTTCATGTACTCCAATAACATCTATTCAATAGGCATAGGGGAACAGTGAGGCAGATAGGACTATACCCATTTGTGTAGTGTAGAAACTAAGATCTCTCAGTTTGGATAGGTAACACAATTTGTTTAAGTCATGCATCAGGCTTAGTTGTCCTGGAAATAACAAGAACAATAATAATAATAGCTACTAATATTTACATAGTGCTTTAAGATTAAAAGGTGATTTTCCTATGTTTTCTCATTTGATCCTCACAACAATCCTATGAAAGAGGTACTGTTATCTCTATTATACAGATGAGGAAACTGATATTCCCAGGGTCACACAGCTAGTGAATGTCAGATTCAAGATTGGAACTTAGCTCTTCCTGATTCCAAGTCCGGCACTCTGATTTCCATAAAATGCTTTGGTGATTGGGATGCCATTGGTAATGCCCTGGGCTTCCCCAAAGACTACAATCTCAAGGATTTCAAAGTTCAATGCCTTTTCTTTCTTTCTTTCTTTCTTTCTTTCTTTCTTTCTTTCTTTCTTTCACATTTTCTCTTTTCTTCTCCTTCTGCCCTCTGGGAACACATCATCATATCAGAAGAAATTTCAGCACGAACAGTGTTCTGACCAAGCTAGGTTAGGTCAGTGCTGCCTGATCTCTCCCAAAGCAGCCAGTTTGGTTTTTTTGTCCTTAGTTATCTTAGGCCCCAGGGGATTGATCATTGCAACTGAATTTCTCTTTGGCTATAAAATATGACCTGTTCAGAACCTGAATGCTTACTTTATGCCTCTCAATCAGCCTTTCAAACAAACATCTCAACAAATATTCAAACCATCTAGCCTACCTAAGTCTATTAGAACTTTTGGAAAAAAAATAGAAATTCAGGGAGTCAAAATGTCTTCCCTACAGTCATCAACAGTAGCATAGATTTAAAAGAGACCTTAGAGGCCAAAAAAATCTAACCTCCTTATTTTATAGACTGGGAAACTGAGGCCCACCAAAGCACTCTAGTGGAATACATGCTGGATTTGGGATCTGAGGACCTGGGTGTGAATGCTGGATGTTATATGTGTGACTGCGAGCAAGTCATTTCACTTTTATGGGACTCATTCTTCTGAAAGAAGCTTCCAAGGAACTCAGAAGAAATGAGATTCCCTGGGAGGAAACATCGTATCAAGGAAAGCACCCTGGGTATAGACTAACAAGGTGAGGACGCAAATCCCAACTTTGCTCCCTACTACCTTAACATAGGCAAGTTGGAGCTATCCAGAAAAGGGTTATCAGTATAATTGTCGTTGCTGTTTGTCCTTCGTACTCGAAGAGAACCAATGAAATCAGGAAGGTGATGCCATGACTTGCAAGTGAATTGGATTTAAATGAGGCAAAACTGTGCCAAATCATCAGCCTGACTCTCTCCTCTTGAGTCATCAGAGTCCAATGGCAAGATATAGGTCAAGACAACTGGCAATGGCCCCAGATGCAATGGGAGACCTTGACCTTTTTTGTAACATAATAAGAGGACCAGAGCGAACCTCTCCTTTATGTAATCTATAGCCCTGCTACTACTGGCCTTTTTCAGTTCCTCAAATACCTCACTCCATCTCCTATTTTCATGCCTTTCACTGGCTGCCCTTCCTACCTGGAATGCTCTGATCCTCCCTTTTGCCTTGTGGTTTCCTTGGCCTTCTTCATGGCTCAGCACCTTCTCTATAGGAGACTCTTCTAGTCCTCCCACCTTTCTTTGGAAAAAACTCAAAGATCACCAGGAAAGGAATACCTCCTCTTCTTAGGTTATCTTCCAGCTAATCTGCATATATCTTGTAAATAGCTAGTTATTGACATGTTGTCTCCCTCACTAGAATGTACTTTGCTGGAGGTGAGGGACTGTTCTTTGTTGTTTTTTGTTTGTTTGTTTGTTTTTTTTGTGTGTGTCCCCAGAGTGCCTGGTAATTACTTAATAAATGCTAGTTGGTTGACTGACAATTAGAAGTTCTTGGTCAGGTGCAGGTTGAACTAGGCCTGTAACTGCTCTTAGATTTTGTGATTCTGACAAACCTGTGTGACTTCCAACAAATCATTTAACCTCTCTGGGCTCCAGTTTCTCCATCAATAAATTGAATGTCTTCTGCTGGATTGTCTCTATAGTTCCTTTTTGAGCCTATGAACTAGCTGGCACACTGCAGAAAATAGATCTGATATAGACTGCAAGGTGAGGGGGGTGTCAGAGACTTAGGGCTGGAAGGTCTTATGGGTCTTCTAGTCCATTCCCCTCATTTTTACAGGTGAGGAAAGATTGAACGACTTACCTACCACCCCGTCTTGGAGAATCCACGTGGAAAGAAGATAGCTGAGTGACCATGTCTACTGCTCTTTATATCAAGTCAAATTCAGTTGCCCCTAACAGGCTCCCCTGCCTCTACTGTCTTCTTCCTCCAGTCCTTGGCTTGCCTTGTAGGCTAAGCACATACAGATACATTATAATGGTCATGCCACTTCCAGGGAAATTGGGCCAGATATTTATTCCCTAATTTTTTGTTTCCCAGTAGATAAACTTTCACATTCTATTCCTGGTTACTTCTGTAAGCTCTGTGCCCTTTCTGAGGATCTCTTATGATAGAAATAGGTGCCACTAATTTGTTGGATCTCCCCAAAGGAGTGCTGACCAGATCGAAGGATAGTGGAGCTTATTGCAAGCTTCATTATGGTACAAGTTAGTTGCAAAGAAAGCCCTTGAAATCAGAGAGCCTAGGAAGAGGAGGAATGATTCTCAGCATTCATTTTTCCTTTGGTCTTTCACTCACAAATGGGAGAATTCTTGGAATTTTTGAGGTGATCCTGGCAGGGAATAGAAAGAAATCCTGACTGAGACTTCTTTGCAAAATTTGTCTTTTGCACTGCCTGGAGAGATGCTGAACCAAACATAAATGGCCTCCACAAGGCATCCCCCACCAAAAGAAAAAGCTTTTAACCATCCTCTGAGGGGGCCCATTAAGAAAATGTCACCTGGCCTGCTCCCCAAAAGGTGACTAAGGAGATTAGCCCTACTGGGTAAAAGTATGAAAAAATATGTAAGGAATAATGATAGCTCCTAGTTTATCATAGGTTTTTAGAACTGGAAGAACCTCAGAAATCACAAAGTGTAAAGGCTAAAAGAGATCTTGGAGATCATCAGAAGTTTTATTTGTTCAGTCTGAGGACCCCCAGGCATGCCCAAGGTAGTTTCAGGGGTCTGCAGGGTCAAAGCTATTTTTTGTAATAATACTGAATTAATTTTCATTATGGTAAATGTAAACATATATGGCCCATACTAACAAAAGCACTTGGTGGGGGGGTCTCTCGATAATTTTTAAGAATATAAAGGCTTCCTGAGACCAAAAAGGTTGAGAATTGCTAGTCTAGTTAAAGTCCTCTTTTTACAAATGAGGAAACCAAGGACCAAAGAAGTCAAGTGAGCTGACTAAAGTCAGGGAGTTGACCTGGGGAATAAATGGCAGAGACAGGATACAATTCTATGTCTTCTGACTCTATTAATTGGTTTTCTTCCTTTTGTGCCATTCTAGCTCACACACAGCTAATGGCAGAATCATGACTTCAATAAATCAATGAACATGTATTAAGTGCCTACCATGTGCCAGGCACTATGCTAAGTGATGAGGATACAAAAAGAGGCAAAAGATAGTCTGTGCCCTCAAGGAGGTTATACTCTAATGGGAGGGACAGCATGCAAACAAATCTATATGAAGCAAGCTATATACAGGATAAATAGGAAATAATTAACAAGAAGACACTAGAAATTAAGAGGAGTTAGGAATTGCTTCCTGTAGGAGGTAGGTTTTTAGTTGGGACTTAAAAGAAGCCAGGGAAACCAAAGGTAGAGATTAGGAGGAAGAGCCTTCCAGGCATGGCAGACAGCCAGATAAAAGTGTCTGGAGTGGAGAGATGGAAAGTCTTATTCATGGAACATCCAGGGGGCCAGTGTCACTGGATCGAAAAGTATGAGTTTGGGAGTAAGGTGTAAGAAGACTGGAAAGGTAAAAGAAGGCTAGGTTATGAAGGGCTTTGAATCACCCAAATATTTGATCTTGGAGGCAATAGGGAGCCACTAGAATTTATTAAATAGAGGGATAACATGATCAGACCTGCATTTTAGGATAATCACTTTAATGGTTGAATGGAGAACAAATTGGAGTGGGGAGAGACTCAAGGCAGGCAGATCCACCAACAACCTCAAGGTAGGAGGTGCGGAGGACCTGTACTTGCCCAGTTTTTCTGTTTCCCAGTCCTCTGATCTTTCCAATATACCAAATTTCCCTTGGATAGCTGGTGGCACGTTTTACCATTCCCAGAGTCCAGCAGGTAGCAAGAACAAGGTCTCCCACTGTATCTGGGGCGATCTCCAGTTGTCCTGATCCATATCTTGCCACTGGACCCAGATGGCTCCAAAGGAGAAAATGAGGCTGGTGACATTGCACAGCCCTCCTTCACTTAAATTCAATTCACTTGCAAGTCATGGTATCACCTTCCTGACATCATGGTCCTCTTCAAGAGCGAAGGCCAAACAACATCTAGCTACATTCTCTTCTAGTGCCCCCATATCCACAGGCAAAGTGAACATCATTGTTTCCTATGCAGCCATTTTTTCCTCTGAAAACTGTCCAGGAGAGAAATTGCGGAGTGAGACCAAGCTTGTCAGATTTCTTTTAGGCCTGATGCTGGAATTCCCTTAGGTCTGTAGCTTGTGCTAACTCGCAAAATGGACTGACTTTCTCTGATGAGAGCTCTCAGCACTCTTCAGACATTGTCTGGAGCTGGGATTGAGGGATTTAGTTCTTCTCCATCTATACCTCCTTCTCTCCTCATCTCTTCCCCCCGCAGAATCCATGCCCTTTTAATCTTCCCCATGTCTACAGAGTGTAGTACACATTTGTACCTGCCACATTGGATCCCCCGCATGGTTGCTCCCTGGCCAACTGGGAGCTTTCTCCTTTCTTCCCAGAATGTTCCCTGAGGATGACTCATTATTTATTAAAGGTTTTATGCTTTATCTTTTTTTTTCTCTTTCATCTTCCTCCTTCTTCCTCCCATCAAACTCTAACTCTTATCTTGCTGCACTCTACCCTTCTTTTGGGAGCTTTCTGATAGGAGTCAACTGGGAGCATCAAATATGGAGGAGGCCCACAGAAAAGGAGATGGCTGGCTGAGATTATTCAGCACAGCTACCTACAGGCTTATCTTTTCAGACTCTTCCCCCAGAAGTTGGCCAGTAGTTTTCCAAGAGTAGTTTTCCAACCCTTCCTCCAACTAGCCATGGGGATGAGTTGGGACAATGTTGTAGAATCATAGCTTATTAGAACTTGAAAGACCTCATCCCAGTACTCTAATGGATAGATTATTTCCCTTCAGTGATGTAACAATGAATCAATCAACCAGCCCTTACTAAGTGCCTCCTATGTGTCAGATATTATGCTAGGCATTGGGGATACAAATACAAAATAAAACAGTTCACAGCCCCATCCATGCCTGTCCTACCTGTATGACTCTTGTCCATGTTCTCCTATGATTTTGCAAGAGGAGGTCTACCCAATATGCTAGGGGCCTTCCTTCCTTTCTCTTTTTGTGAGCCCTTCATAACCTAGCCCCCTCTTGCCTTTCCAGTCTTCATAAATCTTACCTCCTCCTCCAACATATTCTTTGATCTAGTGACACTGGCCTTCTTACTGTTCCTTGAACTGGTCAGTCCCTCTCTTAACTCTGAACATTTTCTCTGATGGTCCCCAATGCCTGGAATGCTGTCTCTCCTCCTGGCTTTCCTAGCTCCCTTCAAGTCCCAGCTAAAATTCCACCTTCTAGAGCAAGGCTTTCCCAAACTCTCACTTAATTTGACTGCCTTTTCCCTACTAATTATTTCCAATTTATCCTATATACAGCTTGTTCGGACATTGTTGTTTGCATATTGCCTCCCCCATTAGGTTAGAAACTCCTTGAACATTGTATGCCATAACAGCAATACTGTAAGAATGATCAACTGTGAAAGACTTAGCTCCTCTGATCAAGACAATGATTCAAGATCATTCCAAAGGACCCATGATGCAAAATGTCACCCACCTCCAGAGAGAGAACTGATGAACTCTGAATATAGATTAAAGCATACTTTTAAAAATGTCTTTAATTTTATTGTTTCATTTTGTTTCTATTTTCTTTTGCAACCTGTCTAATATTGAAATATGTTTTATATGGCCTCATATGTATAATCAAAATCAAATTGCTTGCCTTCTCAAGGAGGGAGAAGGGACTTGAGGGAGGAAGAATTTGGAACTCAAAATTTTAAAAAATGATTGTTAAAATTTTTACATGCAATTGGGAAATATTTAATGAAACAAATAACAATAATTTTTAAAAATTAAAAAAAAATAAAAAACTCTACTAGGTAACAGAAAAAAAAAGATTATAAGCTCCTTTAGGACAAGAATTGTCTTTTGCCTTTTTTGTATCCCCAGTACTTAGCACAGTGCCTGGCACATAGTAGGCACATAAATGTTTGTTGACCAACTGAATGATGCAGTGATGATACCAGTAGAGCATGTGGACTGTCCATCAGCTTGTTAGATCCAACTCACTGTTTTTTTGTTTGTTTTTTGAGACCAGGTGTTCCTACATAAGTTGGGCTGGAAGCACAGTGGTCACTTGCAGACCAGATCCCACTGCTGACGGACACAGAAATTTTGACTTGCTTTTTTTTCAGCCTGATCCAATTGATTCCTCCCTAGATGACCTGGTGGCACCCTGCTCCCAGGGACTCATCATATTGGTACTAATTAGTGCAGACATCCAATTAACTCTAGCTCCATTGCAGCTAAGAACTCCAGAGATAATCCACCAGACTCAGCACTCCCTGAAATAAGGATTACAGGTGTGTGCCACTCCACCTGGCTAAACCATTCATTTTACAGACAACAAAACTGAAGGGAAATCTGGAGAGTGAGTGACTTGTCCAAGGTCATGCCGCTGTCCTCTTGTGCTTCGTAGGACCCTATTTGTGCCCCTATTGTTCTAGCGTGATCAGCCTGATGGGAGCAGCTAAGGCATCCATGATGGGCAGGCCCCACGGCTGTTGTAGTTACAGGCTGGAGCCTCAATAATCAGCACACGTACAGAAAAGTCCATAGTGCACTACAAAATAAAAATGGACACGTGGTAGGCTTTGCAAGCTTCACCCTGGGAATCCACGCCTGCTGCTCTCAGACTCCATGCCTTGGATGGAAGTCTGCATTCCCACGTGACATTCCCTGGACTCCCCCCATGGTGTCCTTGCATCTCAGGGGAGCACCTTGGCTCTCCCTTGCAATGATGTTCTTCCTCCTCAGACATCTTTGCAAGTGGACTTGCTTGGACCCCACCCCCATGCCTTCCCCAGACTCAGTGCAGCACCTGAAGGTTCTGACTGCAGCTACTCACCCACCATTCTAGGGCATCCTCATCCAGGGCTTGACACATGATCCAAGACTTCTGTGGGTCACAGAGTGGGCTCAGGGTCAGTGGGAAGGAGTGGTCACATAAGTCATGGAATAGTCTGATTCCCCCCATGTTTATTGTTGTTGTTTTTAGTTTGGTTGCTTCAGTAGACAGGCTGTCCCAAAAGTCTTAGTGCATTTTAAAGTTTATTAAAGCGTAAAACTACAGTAAGATTTTTGGGACACCCTGTATTTAGAGGAACCATGGCTATACTTCCTGCAGTTTGCCCAGCATTTGCTACATTGTTAGTGTTCGCTGAAGATAAAAGCAAATAATTATTAATTACTTCCTGGGGGCATGATTTCATAGAAGGGAAGGGAAGCATTTATAGAGCCCCTATTATGTACCAGGCATTGCACTAAGTGTTTTTACAATTATTCTCATAGGACACTCACAACGACACTTTGAGGCAGGTGCTGTTATTGCCTGGGGCTGGATTTGAACTTTAGGCTCAGAGTGCTATCCATTGTATCATGTAGCTGTCCATAAGAAGGAAGGAAGGAAGGAGGAAGGAAGGGAGAGAGAGAAGAAAGAAAGAAAGAAAGAAAGAAAGAAAGAAAGAAAGAAAGAAAGAAAGAAAGAAAGAAAGAAAGAAAGAAAGAAAGAAAGAAAGAGAGGGGGGAAGGAAGGAAGGAAAGAAGGAAGAGAGAGAAGAAGGAAAGGAGGGAGGGAAGAAGGAAAGAAAAAGATGTGAGGAAAGGAGGAAGGAAAGGAGGGTGAGAGGGAGAAAAGAGGGAGGGAGGAAGAGGGAGGGAAAGAAGAAGGAAGGGAGGGAGGAAGGAAGGAAAGAAAGAAGGAGGAAAGCAAGAAAAGAAGGAAGGAGGAAGGAAAGGAGGTAGGAAGAAAGTAAAGAAGGGAAGGGAGAAAAGGAGGAAGGCTTTATTAAGTGCTTACTATGCACCAAGCACTGTGCTAAATGCTGGGATACAAATACAAGCAAAAAGACAGTGAAGGTCCCTGGCATGGGGTCATGGCTTTGAGGTCCAGGAAATCAGGAGCATGGCAGGGCAGGAAGGGGAATGAAGGCAACAAGGCAAATTGAAACACTAGGAGGAATTCACCAATGGGTGAAGCTTGCGAAGCCTAGCACATGTCCAATTTTGTTTTGTAGTCCACTAAGGACTTTTCTGTACATGTGCTGATTATTGAGGCTGGAGCTTCTGGAAATGGCCTGTAACTGCAACAGCCATGGGGCCTGCCTGTCATGGGTGTCTAAACTGTTCCCAGGATGTGTTGATATCAGGTTCATCACACTAGAACAATACAGGCACAAATTCACCCAGGGCAGGCGGGGTGGAGGGATATTCCTTGGTGAGTAACTGAGGGCGTGGTTGGCTGTTCCAGGGCAAGGAGGCCCCAGGCACTGAGGGAACTTCCAGGATGAGCCAGCAGTAAAGGGGTCATGGTTCTGAAGCCTGAGAGAGTCAGGAACAGGGCCAAGAAGGCCTGGTACAGATGTTCCCCAACTACATCCTCTCATCCTGTGCAGTTTCTTTTCTGTATCTTGCTGTAAATCCTCCACAGAGAATCCATCCAAAATGCTAGAGGCCTTAGCTAGTTCTTTTAATATTTCATGGATCCCAGGCTCACACTCAAGCTGTCCATGTGTTATCTCTTACTTTTACTATATGATTGGCCCATGTCCTATCCCAGTTAAAAAGGCCACTGATATCGTCTTTTGGCCACATCCAGTGCATAGTAATATGTTATAGTAATAAGTCATAGTAATATGTTATCAGCCTTAGACACTTTACTAGCTGTGACACCTTGGGCAAGTCACTTAACCTCTGTCTGCTTAAATTTCTTCATCTGTAAAAAGGGGATAATAATAGTACTCACTTCCCAGGGTTGTTACAAGGATAAAACGAGACAATATTTGTAAGTGCTTTACAAACCTTAAAGCACTGTGGAAATGCTAGTTCATCATCATCATTATTATTATTATCAGTGACAGTATTTTTCTGGTGCTACTATGTGGTTGCAATTCATAAAATACCCATCTCTGAACAATTTAAGTTGCAGTTTGCCCAAAAGACAAGGGAGAAGTATATGATGGGCATGAGCAAAACTGGAAGATGTTACTAATGAGTTCTAAAAAGCAGCATCAAGAATATAATCGGATAGGTGTGTGATTGGAAAAGGACGTAGGTTGTGCATGTAGAGAAAGGGGTAAATTACTGATGACTCTCCTGGAGAAGGCAGAGGGGAAAGGAAATCCAGGGGTGGGTCTGGCAGGGCAGGAGGGGTGATAGGGCAAGGGGAGGCAGGGGTATAAAAAGTAGAGGACAGAATCTGGTTGAACTAAGGGATGAAAATGAGGCCAGAGCTGGGATAATGGGCTAGGAGAGCAGGGAGGCAGGGATGGGATGACTGGAGGTTGTGGGGAGCAAAAATATAGGTTTAGAAAGAATGAAGGAGAAGAGCAGAGGGAAAGGGAGGTAGCTGGTTAGGGCAGAAAGAAAGGCAAAAAACAGTTCCTGCCATCAGAGCGTGCATTCTAATGGAGGAAACGACTTGTAAATAATGATATGTGCAAGAGATATACAGAGCAAATGAAATTAATCTGGGAGGTGAAAGCATTAAGTTGATGTTTGAGCTGCATCATTTTTAGTTTTTGTATATATTTGTTTTAGGTTTAATCTATTTTATTTATTTTATTAAATATTTCCCAATTACATTTTTAAAAAGTTAACATCTATTTTTGTTTAAATTTTGAGTTCTAAATTCTCTCCTTCCCTCCTGTCCTTCCCCCACACCTTGAGAAGGCAAGTGATATATCAATTATACATATGAAGGTTGAGTTGCATCTTAAAGGAAAAGAGAGAAACTGAAGCAGAAAAAGGGCTAGGCTGTGTAAGGCTTTAAAAGCTAAATAAGAGTTTTTATTTTATTCTAGAAGCCACTAGGGTTGATTGAATATGGTAGTCACATGATTGGATATGTGCTTAGGGAAAATCGCTTTGACAGCAGTGTAGAGAGTGGACTGGAGTAGAGAGAGACTTGAGGCACAGAGAGCAATTAGGAGGCTGTTGACAAGAGGTGATGAGGGCCTGAATTAAGGTGGTAGCTGTGTGAGAAAGGTTGGATGTGAGAAATGATGTAAAGGTAGGAACAGCAAGATTTGGCAACTGATTGGATATGGGAGGTGAGGAATCAGGAATAATATCAAGATTGAGACCCTGAGATGCCAAAAGGATGATGGTGCTTTCTGCAGAAATTGTTGTTGAAGAGGACCATAACATCAGGAAGATGATGCCATGACTTGAAAGTGAATTGGATTTAAGTGAGGGAGGGCTGTGCAAAGTCATCAGCCTCACTTTCTCCTCTGGAGCCATCTGGATTCAGTGGCCAAATATGGATCAGGATGACTGGAGATCGTCCCCTTTCTACAGAAATAGAGAAGTTTGAAAGAGGGGAGAGCTTAGGACAAGAGTTCTTAACTTTTTTATATCATGGACCCCTTCAGCAGTCTGGTAAATCCTATATCTCCTCAGAATAAAGTTTTTAAATAATTGAAGACAATGTCAAATTTCAGTCAAAAGCTAGTGAAAATAGAGATGTAATTTTTTTTTCCATTCAAGTTCATGAAATCTGAATCTATTCTTGAGCTTAGAAGTTAAGAACCTATCATTTAGGAGGAAAGAGAATGAGCTTTAGGTATGTTGAATTTTAAAAATGTCTCTGGGACATTCAGGTTGAAAACTATTTCCTATTTCTCTTGACATGACTATCATCCTTCCAGTCACCCAGGTTTGCAAACTTGGTGTCCTCAACTCTTCACTCTCCATCATCCCAAATATCTACTCACTTGCCAAATCTTGCCATTTCTCCCTCCCCATCTCTTGAGTCTGACACCATCTCACTACTCACAAGTCACTTTCTTCATTTGGGGTCTCATCACTTCTCATCTGGACTATTGCAATGGTCTCCCAATTGGCATTCCTCCCTAACAGAGAAGATTCCAGGTAACTTTGAGGAGGGGGAGGAACTAGCAGTTGGAGGACCAGGAAAAGCTTCATTCAGAAGGGGGTAGTTGAGCTGAGTCCTGAAGGAAACTAGGAATTCCAAGAGATGGAGGTGAGAAGTGAGAATATGCCAGGCATAAGGACAAGCAAGAACAAAGACACATAAATGGGAGATGAGGCACCATGTATGAGGAACAGTGAGTAAACCAGGAGAGCTAGAACATTAAGTGAGAGGAGAAGAGTGAACCTGTAATAAAGCAGGAAAGACAGGATGAGGACAGGTTGTGAAAAACTTTAAATGCCAGATGGGAGTTTCTTTTTGAACCGAGAATTAATAGTGAGCCTCTGAAGTTTATTGAGTTGGGAGGGGAGAGCATGACATGACTCTCAGTCATTTTTCAGTCATGTCCAACTCTTCATGACTTCATTTGAGGTTTTCATGGCAGAGATACTGGAATGGTTTGCTGTTTCCTTCTCCAGCTCATTTCACAGATGAGGAAACTGAGGCAAACAGGGTTAAATGACTTACCCAGATCACACAGCTAGTAAGTGACCAAGGTTGGATTTGAATTCAGGAAGATGAATCTTGGGCCAGGCACTCTATTCACTGCACCATCTAGCTGCCTGCTAGCATGTCCCGCATTACATGGCAGACCTATGCTTTAAAAAAATCAATTTGGAAGCTGAGTGGAGGATGGACTGGGGAAGGGAAGATACTTAAGACCAGAAGATTAATAGGGTGCTATCCAAATAAACAATTCCGGTTGGTGGTGATGGGGACTTAGACTAGAGTGATATCTATGAGAGTGGAGAAGAGGGGATAGGTGTAAGTATCATGATAGAAATGATGAGATTCATCAAATGATTAGCATGAGCAAAAGTAAGAAGTTGAGACAGTATAAAAGTTGCAACCATGAGTGACTCGAAGGAGGGGGTGCCCTGGACAGCAACAGGGAAAACCTGAGGATAAGACTTTACATATACCTCTACTAAATTTCATCTTAGGTGATTTCCTATGTGACATCCTAGGCTGCCAAGATATTTTTGGTTCAGACTATATCATCTACAGCAAATTTGATAAGCATATCATCTATGCCTTTATCTGAGTCACTGATAAAAATGGTAATCAAGACAGGGCCAAGCCTTGATCCCTGGCCAATACACTAGAGACCTCCTTGCAAATTGACATCAAGCCAATAATGACTACTCTTTGGGTCCAGCATTTAACCAGTTCTGTATGTAACTAAATGTGCTATCATCTAGCCAATATCTTTCCATCTTGTCCACAAGATTTACAGGAGATACTTTGCCAGATAACTTTGTTGAAATCCTGGTCTAGCACTCCCATCATATATCTATCAGTGTGGTCACTTTAAAAAAATAGTTAGTAATATTACTGAGTTTATAAACCTGGGGCATGACAATTGGAGCTGTCCACAGCTGAAATGGACTGCCTTAGGAGAAAGTGGGTTCCTTCTCATTAGAGGTCTTGAAGCTAAGGTTGAATGACCACCTATAAGGTATTATAAGGGAGATTTTTTTTTTTGGCTAAGCAATGGGGTTAAGTGACTTGCCCAGGGTCACACAGCTATTAAGTGTTATGTGTCTGAGGCCGGATTTGAACTTAGGTCCTCCTGAATTCAGGGCTGGTGCTCTATCCACTGCACAACCTGACTGCCCCTTCTAAGCGAGATTTTGTTCAGGTATGGTTTAGACTAGATGTACTCTGAGACCAACTCTTAAATTTTGTGAATTTAAGGTGCTATTAGGACATGGCAATTGTGTATACCTAGCAGACCATCGGAAATCCAGACTAGAATTCAGGGGAGAGGTTAGAGATGATCATTGGAGGTATTGTAGTTGATTAAATCATGAAGGGAGAAAAGGGGAAAGGGGTCAGAGGTAAGAGGAGGATTCAAAGAGCAAGCAGCACAGAAGTCAAGCAAGAAAAGAAGGCAGGGTAGTACAGTATCCAAAGCTACAGAAAGGGCGAGAAGAATGAGGTCTCAAAAAAAGGCTATTGGATTTAGCTATGAGAAAGTAATTAGTGACTCTTCTCCTCTCACTTAATGTTCTAGCTCTCCTGGTTTACTCACTGTTCCTCATACATGGTGCCTCATCTCCCATTTATGTGTCTTTGTTCTTGCTTGTCCTTATGCCTGGCATATTCTCACTTCTCACCTCCATCTCTTGGAATTCCTAGTTTCCTTCAGGACTCAGCTCAACTACCCCCTTCTGAATGAAGCTTTTCCTGGTCCTCCAACTGCTAGTTCCTCCCCCTCCTCAAAGTTACCTGGAATCTTCTCTGTTAGGGAGGAATGCCAATTGGGAGACCATTGCAATAGTCCAGATGAGAAGTGATGAGACCCCAAATGAAGAAAGTGATTTGTGAGTAGTGAGATGGTGTCAGACTCAAGAGATGGGGAGGGAGATTCAGGGAGGGAGTTCAGATTATAAAATAAGAATTGTATGTTCCAGATAAAAGAACTGGATTTGGAACTAGAGACATGGAATCAGGATCCTTGCCATATTATTTATCATCTATGTGACTATGGGCACATAATTTCACCTTTCTTCCTCCTCAACTATAAAATCATAAGGTTGGTACATAGGTCTAAATTTTATGATTTGATATTTCACATACCTATTTCTCAGTTTGTTTGGGAAGTAAAAAGCTGTTTCAGTAAAATTAGGGCAATATAAGCCAGACTGAAAGGGGTTGAAGAGTGAGTGGGTTATGGTGAAAGGAACTTTGTTCTTTAGAAAATTTGTCAATTGAAGCATTGATGTATTGTGTTAGTTTAACCAGAGTTCAGAGTCTGTCCATTTACATCATAAGCAATCAAATATCCCTGTCTCTATAAGTTCCTAGGGAAGGAGACTGTGCAATTTGTTTTGTGGTGTATCTAACATTAGTATGCACTTGATACATCATTTTTATAATGATGATGTGTGTATATACAGACAATGTTGGATCCCCATTCATCATTGTCCTCTGCATTTATAGAGCCATTTATTTACTATTATTTATGTGTGGCCTCATGCAAAGCAAATTAAACACATGGATACAGTTGTCTAAATGCTTACTTACAGTCTGAGGCAGCACCCACAAGGACATACATATTAGGAAGCAATAGAGACAATTAAACCAATTTAATAGATAACTAAAAGGTGGTAGTGCATTATGTCTGATCCAAGGGGGAAATGCACTTAGTGGGCTATTGAATGAAGAGGAAATAGTCATTGGAGAGTTTGGAGTAGAAGAATGACTAGGTCTATATATAAAAGGAAAATAAGCTTGAAGTAGTGTAAAGGATGGTTTGGAAGGAGGGCAGATTTTTTTCATTCTTTGTATCCCTAGCCTGACACATAGTAGACAATAAATGCTTCTTGATCTCCAACCATGACTTCCATTCTTTCTCACATTGGAGGCTGGAGCTTTAATTAGCCACAACATCACAATTAGCTGGCTTGTTAGCCTGAGCCAATATGATGGTCTATGGGGTCCCCTCTTCTTCTATTTTAGGGAATTGATATCAAATGAAAGTTATTAGTACAATCACAAAGGCTCAGAGCCCCCATTTAGGAAAATTCCTAACATTCAGACAAGGGTTTGTTTCTCTTGTTATTGTTATTCAGTCATGTCCAACTCTTTCATGACCCTGTGGACCATCCTGTCTGTCCATGGTGTTCTATTGGCAAAGATACTGGAGTGTTTTGCCATTTCCTTCTCAAGACAAACAGAGGTTAAGTGACTTGCCCAGGGTCACATGGTAATAAGTGTGTGAGGCTGCATTTAAGTTCAGGTCTTCCTGACTCCAAGCCTAGCACCCTATCCACTGAGCCACCTCGGTTCTCTGCCTTAATTTAAATTTTTAGTATCTCCTGCTAACACCTATATGTGAAGCAATCTGAGTATACCAGAAACATTTAAGTAAAAGAAATAAGCTATGTATATTACAATGTCTATTCCTGGTCAGAGATGAGGAAGAGAGAGTCGACCTCTTTCTAAGTCCTTACTTGAAGTGAGTGCAACTAATAGGTTCAGCCTGAGTCCTCCATTCCAAGATGGTTGCAAAAGTAGGATGGACCAACTTGGGATTTGCCCTTCTCTGCCACAGTCACACCCTCTTTTCAGTGTCTTCTTTGGGTTAGTTCTGTTGGTTGTTATCCCTGTGCTTTCAATGCTTAGCTCAGCTCATTAAGTCTCAAGTAGAGCTGAGGATCCTAGCTCTTACTCATTCTTCTCAGTCTATCTTCTTGCAGACTGTTCATATATTTTCAAAACTCCAAAGCAAAACTCAAGTCCATCTCCCAGCTCAAATATCACAATAGTCCAAATCACTCTGAGGCCTCAGAGGGAATTCTTGCCCCTTTGAACTACAAATCTCCGAGTCCTGGTCAGTTCTCAAATCTCCATTACCCATGCACTACTTTCAGAGGAAGTAACCATATATAAAGGCGTTATTATAAGAAAGCGAAGATCCAGGCTTCCCAACTGATACTACATTGACACTGCATGCCACTCAACCCTTGTTGCCTTTGGGGATATACATTTTTGTGGTATATTGAAATGGGCTCTCTTGGAAGGTTGTGGTCCTCTTCTTACTGGAGGTCTTTAGGCAAAAGCTTGAAGTCAGATTATAGAATGAATTCTTATTCGGGAACAGCTTAAATTAAATAGCTTCTGGAGACCCTCCCTGTGATTCCTTTACTTGCATGTTGCCATAATAGTTATCTTTGTAGATTGAGCAGAAAAATGAACCATCTTTGCCCTCACTTTATACTTTAATATATTTTAAGTTATTTGGGACTAGATGACAATGCAAATGTCATATTAATGTATCATTGTTTTCCTTATGGAATTAGGTTAGTACCTTAAAGGATATGGATACCATAGCCTTTCTAACTTAGCCAGGAGTAGGAGTATATGTTGTTTAGTAATTCATAGTGTCCAACTCTTCATGACCCCATTTGGGGTTTTCTTGGCAAAGATACTGGAGTGGTTTGCCATTTCCTTCTCCAGCAAGAATGTATGAGATATTCCTAAATTACTAAAGAAGATTTTTTTAAGTGAAATTGTAAAATGACCTACAAACTTCACAAATTCCTACCATTTTCCCCCAAATCTCTTTTTTCTTCTCAGTGTTGCTTTTTTTTTTTTACTTGAAGCATTACTTGGCATCAGCAGTTCTCCCCCTCTGGGGTCTTTGGGAAGCTTAGTCATAGGCCCCAAAGAGAAGGGATCAGCCCCCTGGCAGCTTTTGTTCAGTCAGGACCTCCCCTCTCTTTTCCGGCATTGCCTCAGGGTTCTGGGAAGGCTCTAGAGGTGAACTGTTTTGATTAAGGTAGGTCAGAAGATTTTGGAGGATGCAAAGGGTATAGGAGAAATTAGCCAAAGGAAAATGGAGCCCTTTGGGCTTAGAGTGTATGAAAATAGAGAAAGGAAAGAATTCTGAGAGAAACAGAGAGGGAGCCCATGGAGAAAGAAATGAGTGGGAAGGAAACAAGAGGGGAGGTGGGGGGAGGATGGAAGATTAGGTTAAGCAAAGCCAGTGATAAATACTCTGCCAGAGATTGGCTAGAGAACATCTGAATCCCATCTAGCAGTGATTTCTGCTAAATGAGCTATAAATTCAATCAGAGTCCTTATAGCAGGCTTCCAAACACATTCCAGGGCAGGCCTGGCTAGCCAAGGTGGGTTGTTTAGACAGGATTGATCAATGGAAAATGTATCAATTGCGGGGAGAAGAGGATGTGACAGTGAGGGGCCCCAGCAGTAGGGAGTGCCCAAACAGACAAGGGAAGAAGCAGGTGTGAAAGTCACCTCAAGATTCCAGCCCAATGACTGTATTTTAGGCTTTGCTGGGGGCAGTTAATGCCATTCTCCTGCCTCCCCATGGGTGTTCATTTCCTGTTCAGCTGAGGTTATCAGGTAGTCATTGCCTGTCATGGGAGAAGCAATAGAGATGATACTTTCCACACAGGTCCCCTGCAGAATGGGCCTTATACTGACCAAGGAGCCTGTCTCTGTCTGATAGTAAAGAAAAAGGGACCTGCACACCTTTGTATTGTAGTTAAAAAAAGGAAATAGAGCCACCTCTGACAAATACTGGCTGTGTGACCCTAGGTAGGTCACTTAGCTTCTTAGTGGCCCTAGGCAACTGTCACTTTAAAGAGCAGAAGAGTCATTGATGGGTATTGGTAGAAGGAATTTCCTCTGTTGGGGTTCTCTATACCAGTGAAATCACAGGTCCAATCCCCCCTGGAAAAAAAGGAACAAGGACTGACATTTAATCTTGCAGAGAGAAAAGGGAGAAAGATTAGAAAGAGTAGTACTCTTTTAGTAAGGCTTCCAGCAAGGCTGAGTAAGTACTGAGTAAGTACTTAGATATATATTGTAGAGGATGTTTTTGTGGTTCATGTTGGACTATGTGGCCAGGAGGCCTATCGTGTATGGCACAAAACTGTCATTAGGTGGGCCGAGGGTGCCCTTGACCACTGGCTTGGAACTGGAACTCAAGAAAAGAAATCTCCATAGAGATTTTGCAAAAGACCAGTCCTTTCTTTGTCAGATCACATGTCCTGTTTTAGACATTGGTTATCATGGGGCAGGGGGCAGGGAGGAAAGGCAAACATGAAGGTATCAGGGCAAAATTTAGTGCAAATAGCAAAAGCTGTCATTGGCAGAGCGTGCTTTTTGGGCCCAGACCTGTGATTTCATCACAATTCCCAGAAAAGCTACATTCATCAGAATTCCTAGTATGGAAACTCCCTCCAGAGATCAGATCAGCAATTCATCCCTAATTTACAGTCTCAGAATAGGAAGGGAATAAGTATTTATATAGTGCTTACTATAAGCTTAGCATTGTGTATATGTATGTATATATAATATACATATATAATATATGTATAATTATATATATAATATATATGTATAATTATATATATAATATATATATAATGTATAATATTATACATGGATGTATATATGTATGTATATAAATTTGATCCTTACAACAACCCTAGGAGGTAGGTGCTATTACTATCCCCATTTTACAGTTAAGGAAACTGAGGCAAACAGAGGTTAAGTGACATGCTCAGAGTTACATAAGTTAGTAAAAGTTTGAGGATGGATTTGAACTCAGATCTTCCTGACTCCAGGAGCAGCATACTGCCCACTGTGCCATCTACCTGCCTGAAGAAGGCTTAGAAAAGACTTCTTGTGGGAGGTGGGATTTTAGTGAGAATTTGAAGGCAGTCAGGGAAGGCAGAAGGCAGAGATGAGGAAGAATATTCCGCGAATGGGGGACAGCCAATAAAAATGCTCAGGGTCAGGAGATGCAGTGTCTTGTTCTGCGCCTTGGGATAATAATAGTATTAATAGCTAACATTTATAGAGCCCTTTCAGGTTTGTAAAATGCCTTACATGTTATCTCATTTGATCTTTATAATAACCTTGGGAGGCAGGTGCTATTAATATCCTCATTTCACAGATGAAACTGAGGCCCAAAGATGCTAAGTGACTTGCCCAGGGTCACACAGCTAATAAGTGTCAGGATTCAAATTCAGGTCTTCCTGACTCCAAATCCAGTTGTGAGATCCCTGAGACCAGGGACTGACTTGTTGTTTGTTTGGTTGGTTTTTTTGGCCTTTCTTTGTATCCTCTACAAAGGTCCTACTGGCCTTTGTTCTCTTCTCCTCTATGCATTTAAAAATGTTTCAATTATTCTCTTTCCTTATTTTCTCTCCTTTTTTCTTTTTGGTAACTCTGTCACTAACCTCCTTCTCTGCCCTCAAGTCTCCCAATAAAAGAAAAATTACATGAAAGTAAAATAAACCCTTGATATCAGATATACATAATCAATCAAAACAGATCCCCACGTTGACCACCTCCAAAAATATGTATCTCATCCTAAACCTTGAATCCATCACCTCTCTACCAAGAAGTTGGTAGTATTTCATCACCAGTCCTTTGCAATTGTGATTGGTCATTGCACAGATAGAATTCTTAAGTCTTACAGTGTTAACAGTTAAATAAAATCTTCAGGTTCTGCTTACTTCACTCTGCATCATTTCATGCAAATCTTCCCAGGTTTTTCTGAAACCGTACCTTTCACCTTTTCTTATGATACAATAATTCAATTACATACACATGCCATAATTTCCTCATCAATTTCTCAATTCATGGGTACCCCCTTAGTTTCCAATTCTTTGTCACTACAAAAAGAGCTACTATAAATATTTTTGTACATATGGGTCTTTTTCCTCTTTCTTTGATTTCTTTGGGGCATCATGCCAGTAGTGGTATCACTGGTTCAAAGAGTATGCACATATGCACAGTTTAGTGACTTTGAGGGGATAGTTCCAAATTGCTTTCCAGAAGGGACTGGACAAATTCACAGCTCCACAAGGGCACCTGTTTTTCCATAGCCTCTCCAACATTCATCACTTTGCTTTTTTGTTATCTTCGCCAATCAAATGGATGTGGGATGAAACCTCAGACTTGTTTTAATTTGTGTTTCTCCTGTTATTATTAATATGAAACATTTTTCACATGACTGTTGAGAGCTTGGATTTCCTCTCTTGAAAATTGCCTATACATATCCTTTGATCATTTATCAATTGGAGAATGGCTCTTGTTCTTACATATTTGAGTCACTTACCCTTTGCATGAAAACCCTTCCGGGTTTTCACACTGGATCCCATAGAAGATTCTTAAGGGCTTGTAGGGGCATTGCACAATGACAGTGAGGCTTTTAGTGTTTGGAGGAAACAACAATGTTTTCTGTTTGTGTGAGGATGCTATTTCTGAATCCAATTTCTTTCTTTCATCTTCAACCTGTAACAGTATGTTTGCTCCAAAATGCAATCAAAGGCCATCCTAGGGAACAAAAAGTGAAAGTGTTACCACCCATGAGTGGAAAACGATTTATGTTTATTTTATCATGACCTCAATATCAAACAACATGAAAAAGAAACAGGAGCATTCTATTGTAGACCCTACCCCAGCTTCCATTCCCAGCCTTACTATATCATGATAACCCACATTTCTATTACAGTTTAGAGCTTACAGAACAGTACAGGCACATTACCTTTCCCATCAGGTTTGTGAGGCGGGTCTTGTAAATACGAGTATCCTTGTTAATGTTCCTCTTCATTGGTGTTTTCAAATTCAGAAAAATAAAACCTATTTTTACAACATAATAAGATAATAAGAGAGTGTTGTGCTAATTGGCCTTTGAGATTCTTTGCAGCTCCAGATCTGTGACCCTATGATATTCTGTAAATCAAATATTTTTAGGCTATTTTTGCGTCATGAACCCTTTGGCAGGCTGGTGAAGCCTGCAGACTTTTTGTCAGAATAATCGTTTTAAATGCATAACAAAATATATAGGACTGCAAAAACTAGGTGGTGCAATGGATAGAATGCTGGCCTTCGGGTCAGAAAGATGCATATGGCCATAGGCAAATCACTTAACCTCAGTTTGCCTCAGTTTCCTCATCTATAAAATGAGCTGGAGAAGGAAATGGCAAACTACTTCAGTGTTTTTGCCAAGAAAACTCCAAATGGGGTCATGAAGAGTTGGACATGACTGAAACAACTCAACAGCAATAACACAATTATTTATATATATATATGTATATATATGTGTGTATATATATATATATATATATACATATTTTAAAAGTTCATGGACCTCTGGCTCTAGTCTAGACATTTGTTTTGAATTTTTTTTGTAATTTTAAAAGTCCTTGAATGCTTCCATTCAAAAAGAGAAGATTGATATCTTCATTTTATACATGATGAAACTGGCAGGGCACAAAAATTAGTCAATGAACAAGTATTTATTAAGCACTCATGATGTGTCAGACATACTCAGAACGGGTTACACCAGTAAAAAAGTAAAACAGTCCCTGCCCTCAAGGAGCTTACGTTCAAATAGAGGAAACAACATATACATATAGACATATAGGCAAGATATATACATAATTAATGTAAAGTAATTTGGAGGCAGAAGGCATTAGCCTCTGGCTAGTGGGTTTCATAAAAGGTCTCATAAAGATAGTGGCTGCTGCTGATGGGTTTTTCAGGAAACTTGTCTGAAGCCACAGACTTGTAAGTGACAGAGACAGAACCCAGCTCAGGTCTCTGAACTCTAGGGCCTCCTTTCAGACATGTCATGGGCTATAAGCCAGTATAAATTTTTCTTTATTACCATTGTCCTTGTCTTTGTCATTAAAGCTCATCCATTTAACCAATATACTGTAATTTGTTCATCAGTTCTCCAATCGATGAGCACCCCCTTGGTTTCCAATTCTTTATCATTACAAAAAAAGAGCTACTATAAATATTTTGGTACAGATGAGTCCTTTTCCTCTTTCTTTGATTTCTTTGGAGTATAGTCCTAGTAGTGGTATCACTGGTTCAAATACAGTTTAATGACTTTGGGGGTATAGTTTCCCCAAAATTGCTTTATAGGATGATTGGATCAATTCACTGCTCCACAGTCATCCCTGTTTAAAGGTTCTGTGAATTTGCTTCTCTAACAAAAAGATTCTCTGAGTCGCCTAGGTGGTGCAGTGGATAGAGTGCAAGACCTGGAGGCAGGAAGACCTCATTTCAGATCTAGCCTCAGACAACTTAAATGCTGTGTGACTCTGGGCAAGTCACCTAACCACTGTTTGCCTCAGTTTCCTCAACTGTAAAATGGGGATAACAATAGCACCTACCTTCCAGGGTTCTTGTGAGGATCAAATGAGATAAAATTGGTAAAGCACTTAGCATAGTGCTTGGCACATGGTGGGTGCTATGTTGTTCTCATTCAGTCGATCAGTTGTGTCCAACTCTTCATGACCCTATGGAACAACTGTCCATTGGCTTTTCTTGGCAAAAATACTAGAGTAGTTTGCCATTTCCTTCTCCAGTGGATCCTTTTGTCTGACAATCAGATTAAGTGACTTGCCCAGGGTCACACAGCTAGGAAGTCTCTGAAGCTGGCTCTGAACTTGGGTATTCCTGACTCGAGGACCAGTGCTCTATCCACTGAGACCTCTGCTACTTCAAGTGCTATGTAAATGTTAGCTATTAATGTTATTATTATAATTTCCTAAAGTTACAAACTGGCTAAACTACATAGAGCACAGAGTAAGATACTCACAGCAAGGTGAAGGATGAAGGACCATGGTGAGGTCACTAAAAAAAAAAAAAACTATTGGATCCAGCCCAATTTTTTAGGGTAGGCTATTCAATTCAACAAATGAATGTCTATTGTATTAAGCTCCTATTATGTGTAAGATACTGGCATTGAAAACATAAAAATATAAAGCATAGAATTGTAAAGTCTTGCTTATTTTTTGAATATAGTCAATGTGAAATTTTTTTTTTGCTTGACTATGCGTATTTATTACAAGGATTTGGTTTTTCTTTCTTTTTTTCTAATAGAAGACATGGTAGGAAGGGGAGAAAATAGATTATTGTTCATTGAAAAAATAAATTTTAATTTAAAAAAGATAATGAAAATAAGTAAAAAACTGTGTGGTCAAAAAGAAAGAATATAAGGTCTTTGAGGTTAGGGACTGTTTTGTTTTTGCCTTTGTACTTGTGTTCCTGGTAGGAGCATAGCAATTTGCACATAGGAGGCATGTAATAATGCTTTTTGAATGTTACGTAGGATATGTGATCAAAAAAATCTCTACTTAGAACCTGGGGGTTCCAATGCACTAAAGGTCTTCTTACTATGTTTGCCACAGGACTAGAGATTGTGCTGGAGACAAAGAGGGGAGTGATAGAGTTAAGAGATTATGGATGATGTGATGCTAGACCTCGCCACGATTACCATATTCAATCTATAAATTGACAAGCATTTTTAAATGCCCACTATGTTACAGACACTGTTCTAGAAACTGGGAAGGCTTCCCAAATGGTGAGGCACAAAGTAATGAGAGAAGCTGATTTATTAAGTTCTGTCTCTGGGTTCACCATTTTTCCTCTTTCCCTCCATAATAATCCAGAGTGAGGGAGGTTTGGGGGTCAAGGGCAAGTCAGCTAGCCAGAAGAGATAATTCCTTTGTAAGGGAAACCTGGTAAAAGCCTAAAAATACCACTGAGATCTAGTCAGAGGATTTAAGTGATGAAGCCCATGTGGAGACAAGATTGAATTTCAGCTAAATGAATAGACACAAATGTTGTTGGGAACATTGTCTTGATTTCTGGAAATTGAAAGCTAAAAGTCTTACATTGCCATACACCGATGTTTTCCTACTTTCCTATTCCCAATGGCCTTAATGCATCATTTAGGGGGAAGTAATACATTAGATATAAGTTGTTGTAACACCTAAACTTTCCATAAAAATAATCACTATTAACCATAATTTTTAAAAAGTCACATGGTATCATGGAAAAAATGATGGATGCTGAGTTGGAGGAATTGTGCTCAAATCCCAGTTCTGATTCTTAATTACCATCATTAAAGCATGTGCTGCTTAAGAGTAGGGATTGTTTTCAATTTTTCTTATCTCCAAGTGCCAAGTCATTTAATCTCTCTGGGCCTCAGTTTCCACATCAGTTTCCATATCTGAGATAGTTGGACTAGATGAACACTAAGGTCCCTTTCAGTTTTGTTCCTAAGAGGTAGGAACAGGACCTATAGTTTTACTAATACAGGTGATGCCCCCCTTGACTAATGTAGGTTGCCACCCTCTCTGCAACTTATAGTCTAAGTAATTCACCAGAGTTATACAGCCAGTATATAGCATTGTTGACTCTGCTGGTTCTGAGACCAACTTTCCAGCTACTATACCTTTTGTGGTACTGTCAACTCACTTTGTTGAGCTTTTCCATAATCAAGCGCTTTCCTCACAGCTCTACAAAGTAGGTAGTATTATTGTCTGTTTTGAAGATAAGGGGACTGAGGGTCACAGAGGCTATTTATCCAACCATCATTTATTAAGTACCTACTGTATGCATTCCCTTCCTTCTGAGACTACTTTCCATTTGCATGGAATATTACATTGTATATATCTTGTATATTCATAGTTATTTGCCTGTTGTCTCTTCTCCACTAGAATTTTTTTTTGGGTGAGGCAATTGCCCAGAGTCACACAGCTAGTGAGTGTTATGTGTCCCAGGCTGGATTTGAACTCAGGTCCTCCTGACTCCAGGGCCAGTGCTCTATCCATTGCGCCACATACCTGCCCTTCCACTAAAATTTAAATTCCTTGAGAGCAGGAACTGTTTTTGCCTTTCTGTGTAGTGCAGTACCTGGCACAAAGTAGGTGTTTTAAAAATGCTTCCTTACTAAATAACTGACTAGAAGTGATTCTTGGGCAGGTGCAAGTTGCCTAATTCCACTTCCGCTCTTAGTGTCTGTGATTCTGGCTACCTATGTGACTGCCAACAAATCATCGAGCCTCGCTGGCTTCCAGCACCCTCATTTATAAATTGAAAGAATCAAGCTGGATTACCTCTAAAATCCCTTCCTGAGCCTAGCTCTGTAGAAACAGAAACCAGACTCTCTGTCTCTCTCTCTTTCTTTGTCTCTCTCTCTTTCTGTCTCTCTGTCTCTTTCTCTGTCTCTCTTTCTCTCTATGTATATATATATGTATTATCCAATATATATATGTGTGTTTATATATATATATATATACATATATATATATATATTATCCAAGAAAGGGTTATAGACAGCACTAGAAGGGACCTTAGAAGTCTCACAGTCCAGTCCCACCTGCTTTTTCATTTGAGGACCCTAAGACCCAGAGAGGTTAGGAGACTTGCCTGACTGTATGGCTGACAACTTTGGATATTCTGAGATGATACAAAGCTTGGATAAAAGTGATTCCCAATTCTAGAGTTTATAAGTGGTAGAATTTGGGATGGTCGGGATGTTGCCTTCATTTCAGTAGCAGTAGCTAAGCAATCTCTATACAGAGCAGGGATTCTTAACTTTTTGTGTCACGAACCTCTTTGGCACTCTGGTAAAGCCTATGGCCCCCTTCTCAGAACAAGGGTTTTCAATGCACAAAATCAAATACATAGGGATATTATAAAGGAAACTGATTATATTAAAATGCAGTTACAATTTTTTTAAACAGATTCACGGATCCTAGGTTAAGAACCTCTAATATAAATGGCACTGACCAAGAGAATGCTCCGGTCCTAACTCAGATTCTAATCCCCAAAGGTCTTCTTGTTATTTTGTCCACTGGACCAAAGGACAGGGTAGGAAGGGGAGAGGAGGTGAGTGTCAGTGTGGAATGTTGCAATGCTAGGCCTAATTACTACCACCATCTTCAAGGGAAAGCTTCCCAGATGTTGAGATGAAAAAGTAACAAAAAGGCGTGGTTGTGTAGAATGGTGGTAGCAATGATAACACATCCATCTGACTCACAAATCTTCTCTTCCTTGGCCTTCACAGCATTGTCCTTGTTAGGAAGTGTAAATACTATTGTCCACGGTTTGCAGATGAGGGAATGGACATTCAGAGATGGTGAGGGACTCACAGAGCTAGGACTCCCAGCCAGGTCTTCAGAGTACAGGGCTTATTGGTTTTCCCATTATGACATGTCCTTCTTCTGCAGGCACATCAGTCATGCAATTTATTGCAAAGCAAATCCCAATGTGGCATGAAGAGCAGACTTTTCTAGCATAAAGTATATGTGCATTTATAAAAAGAGCTAAGAAATGTCCCACTTTTTGCCTCCCCCTTCCCTTGTATACTCCCAGTCCTGACTCTGTATTCTAATAAGAGTGAATGTTAGAATGGATAAAGAAAATAATTAACAAATTCATTAATTGTGCTTTTGTTCACAGTTCTGTTTTGAAGGTTAATTATGTGTTATTTAAGGGTTTCTGCCAAACCTATTAAAGAATTGCTGATCCTGGACCCTTAATGTGAAATGGAAGACTTTTGAAAGTCAAACATACTTATGAGACATCTTTATTTACTCAAATAAAAATGGAACTTTTGCATAAAGAATTAGATTTATAACAGAAGCCTAAACAATAGCACAGGTCATGAAGTGCTACTGATTCTTATGGCTATAGACATTAGCCCACTAAATTATGATGCATATTCACATTATTAATAAATCATTTTATGTCTTACATTAACCCCCACCTCTGACACATATTGGCTACATGACCCTGGGCACATCACTTGACTTCTCAGTACACCAAGCACTTCTTTAAGTCTATAAATTACAATTGATAGCAACTCTTTTTGGTGATGGCAAAGAAGTGGGAACTTAAGGGGTGCTCCTAAATTGAGGAATGGTTGAATAAATTATGGTATATGAATGTGATGGAATACTACTGTGCTATAAGAATGATGAAAAAGGATGGTTTCAGAGAAACCTGGGGAGACTTGTATGAACTGACATAGAGTAAAGTAAGAATCAGAAGAACAATCTATACAATAACAACAATGTTGTAAAGACAAACAACTTTGAAAGACTTAGGATCTCTGATCAGTACAACCTTGGAGCCATTATTGACTTTAAATTCTTCCTCAAATCCATATCCAAACATGCTCAGGCCTTGGCCCCAAAGAAGAGATATGACAATGTGATGACTAGTTTTGCTGATTTTTTCTCTTCTTCTTCTCTACTAAAAATTTTCTTTGTTATATTGGGTAACTCTCTGGGAGGGGAGGAGGGTATTTGGGGGGAAATTGACTATGTAACCAATGAGTTTGTCAGCCAAGGACTGATAAAATATACCTTTGAAAATGTCTTGAGGAATCTGAACTAAAGTCACCTCACAAATACCACATAAATGACTTTTAGTCTTTTAATACTTGTCTGTAAATAGATTTGAAGAAAAAAGCAGTAAGAGTATAAAATCCAGTGATTTTTAAGGGAGCTCAATGAGAAGTGGTGTCATCTCTGACTTTTCTTGTATTCTGCAGAGCACCTAGAGTGGTGCTGGTTACATAGTAAGTATTGATTGTTGGATGCAGTGACCTCTAGAGCTATGAATATGAATTAATCCTGAATCATGAATGTGATTTGGAGAGCTCACTACTCCACAGGTCAGTCCTTCCCTATCAGAGATGTCCAAAAATGGAATGGATTGTTTCTTGAGGCAGTGAATTACCCACTGCTGGAAGCGCTGAAGCCAAAATGGGACAAGCATTGTCTGATTCAATAGAGCTCAGCCACAGAACTGAAGAACAGAGGAATTGGGGCAGGACATGTGTATGTCTGTGTGGCACTCCACTAAGCCTGAGAAGAAGAGTCCAGCATCTATATAAGGCCAGTTCTGTCCTCCTAGAAGTCACTTGGAACAGAGACCAAGCCTTGTGAAATGTATAGAAACAGATTGAGATGACTTTAAGGTCTAGTCCTCAAGGAAACCACCATCAAAGGGGAAGATGTCAGAAAGTTAGCAATAGGAGAATATAAGGGAAAAAGCTGAAATTATCAAATATCTAAGAAGGAAGAAAACTCAGTTAAAGCTCTTGAGCATAAGCAGATAAACCAAAAGGGGAGATAATAATGAAAGGGAATGTAAGCTCCAGATCAGCTAAAAGAATACAGGCATAAATTAATAAATACTGTAAGACAAAAGAAAATGAATCAACCTGATGAGGCAGAAGACCCTAGGGATTCCCAAAACAGCAAGGAACCACAGCAAGCTATTCCTGAATGGCTTAAAAGAAAAGGAAGTACTGTAAAAAACAGAATTAATGGCTTACAATGGCAGAAATAACGGCAGAATTCAAACACTTCAATCCATGATGGCAAGTCTCATAAAAGAAACAAAAGAGAATAACTGATTAGGAATGCAAATACACAGAAATTAAGGACAATCTAAAAGAAGAAAAGCAAAAGGCAATAACGTTCAAAAAATGATCTCCATATAAGCAAAAACAAATTGATCTTGAAGATAGGATGTATTGAAATAATTTAAGGATTGTAGGTCTCCCAGAAGAACATGACAAGTAAAAAAAAAAACCTTAAATACTACAATGCAAGAATACTAAAACTGCCCAGAATTTCTAAATACAGAAAACAGTACCAGTTAAAAGAATCCATAAGTTGCCTTTGGAAAAACAAAAACAAAACAAAAACCCCATGCTTCAAACTCCAAGACACATAATGGTTAAGTTTGATAATTCCAATGACAAAGAATTCTGCTGGAAAGAGAATGCATTGTTGCCTAAAGAACTACATTTCTTTCTTCCCCCAGTTAATAGTATTTTTTTCCAATTATATGTAAAGATAGTTTTCAACATTCACTTTTATAAGATTTTGAGTTCCAAATTTTTTTATCTCTCCCTTCTTCTCCTACCCCCTCCCCAGGACAGCAAGTAACATACATGTACAATCATATTAAACATATTTCCACATTAGTCATTTTGAAGAATCAGAACAAAAGGGAAAAACCACGAGAAAGAAAAAAAAGAGAGAGAAAACAGTATGCTTTGATCTGCATTCAGACTCCATAGTTTTTTCTCCGAATGTGGATAGCATTTTCCATCATGAATCTTTTGAAATTGTCTTAGATCATTGTATTGCTGAGAAGAGCCAAGTATATCAAAGTTTATCATTGCACAATGTTTCTGTTATTGTGTATAATGTTCTCCTGGTTCTGCTCACTTCACTCAGCATCAAGAACTACATTTCTAAAAGTGATGAGGCTTCTAGCCCACATCTAGCTGTACTAAATATAGCTTCATTTTTGAGGTTACACTCAAAACTTTGGGGTTCAATCAATCAATAGACATTTATTAAGTACTTACTATATGCTCTACATTTATATAGCATTTTAAGGATTGCAAAGCATTTTATGAATATCCTCATTTGATCCTGACAACAACCCTGTGAAACAGGTATTATTATTTCCCCTTTTTATAGATGAGAAAATTGAGGCAGATAGAGGTTAAGTGACTTGCCTAAAGTGACACAGCTATTAAGTGTCTGAGGCAGGATTTGAACTTCCAGACTCCAAGTCCAGCACTCTATTGGCCCCATAGTTAATTAGAGTTTCATACATCAATTAAGACAATGCCAATAATGATCCCAAGAGTAATGACTAGGAATGGCTGCTATCACCCAGATGAGCATCCCAACCTATATTAAAGTACACCAAAGGAGGAGTACTCAGAAGGTAGCTCTCCAAGGTATCTGCCCAACCGGGCTGGCGCTGAGGGAGAAAGGCAAAGAAGCTACTATTAGTTGGGCTTTCTGGTTGCCTTACTTCAGGTCTGGGTGTGCAGAACTTCTGACAGCCTTCCACTTTCACCTGTTATCCTCCCCGGGGGATCTATGTGATAGATGACTCGTGATTTCTTTGGTGAAGGGAAGCTAGATGATACAGTGGATAGAATGCAGAGCCTGGAGTTGGGATGTCTCATCTTCATGAGTTCAAATCTGGCCTCAGACACTTGCTAGCTATGTAACCCTGGGCAAATCACTTAATCCTGTTTACTATAGTTTCCTTATCTGTAAAATGAGCTGGAGAAGAAAATGGCGAACACTCCAGTATCCTTGCCAAGAAAACCCCAAATGAGTCACAAAGATTTGGATACAACTGAAAAACGACTAAACAACAACAATTCTACCAGGGCTGCTCTTCAAGAGTTCTGTAACTTTGAGAGTTGCCTGGGGCACTGAGAGTTTAAGTGCCTGGCTCCAGGGTCATGCAGCCAGCATGTCTCAGAGGTAGCAAGTTTTTCTGACTCCAAAGTCAGCTCCCCATCCACTATGGATCCACAATGGCAGTAACTCCAACAGTCACAATGCCCAAAGAAGTTCAGAAGAAATAGCAATTGGTGGTTGGGAGTTGGAGAGGAGAGATTGGTGTCTTCATTTGCTATCCCTAGGGAGAGACATAAGAAAACTCATACTTAAATGACAAATATGTGTTTTAGTCCTACCTCAGGCTAAAACTCCAGAAGAAGAGACTAATTCTATGCCTGGAACATAGTAGGCACTTCATAAATGCTTGTCATGTGGTTGATTGATTGCAATATTTATAAACAGAACCCCAGAGAAGAGAATTGATTGGCCACAAAGGCTTAGAGAGTGGATGAAACAACTACAAAAAGAAATAAAATTACTTTAGCAGGCTGGAAATGCAATATGCTGCCCAGCTCTTGGTAGAGAAGCGATGGACTAGAGGTACAGAAAGAGAGAGACATAGCCAGTAAAGACATAGCCCATGGGTTACTTTGTTTCGCTTTACTATTTTTTGGATATGAGGTAGAGTTGGAATTGGTAGATAGTGATAGTGGGACATAAAAAGAGGGAAAGAAAGAAAGAGACATTAATGAAGTATTTAAAATACACAGGAGAGGGCAAAAGAAAGTTCGGAAAGTGACACAGACAAGCAGGATAGTTTTGTCACTGTTTTGTTAAATGTAATACCTACTTAAAAAAAACTGCATGTGGCATGAGTTCACAGTTTTATATACAGTCTTCTTTTTTATTCTTTGCCTATAGAAATGTTGATGTCTATTAAGTTCATAATACTCATATAGATCTGTCATCTCATTGATTCAGGAGTTCTCCTCAACACAACCTAACCATGCCTTCCCATCCAGTGAGACTGGATCCTTCCTTAAGTACTCCACATGGAGTCCACTCAACATTCTGGAGGCCTTGCTTGCTTCCCCTGATATTGCAAAGGTACAAGTGGAACCCTCTAGCTAACCACTTGTCATCCTTCATTCTTGACACATGATCATCCTATCTTGTCTTCCCATGATACAGTTCCTTAATGATGTCTTTTCCTCCTGTTCTTCATTAGTTTTTTGATGATTAAATGCCTCAGTCTGCTCCCACCCACCGTGTGCCTCTCTGTTGCCTTTTGAGTGATACTTATTTTAAGAAGTGGATAAAATACTGGGACTGAAGTCAGGAAGACTCATCTTCCTGAGTTCAAATCTGACCTCAGACACTTCCTAGCCATGTGACCTTGGGCAAGTCACTTAACTCTGTTTGCTTCAGTTTCCTCATCTGTAAAATGAGTTGGAGAAGGAAATGGCAAACCACTCTAGTATCTTTGCCAAGAAAGCCTCAAATGGGGTCATGAAGAGCCAGACGTGACTGAAATGACTGAATGACAACAAAGAATAAAAAATTAAAGTAAGAAATGTAGGAAAAGATGCAAGAATAAATGAGTGCATTTGGAGCTCTTAAGGTAAGGGATTGAGCTTAGTGGCCCATAAAGTCCTTTTGGTTCCAACCTTCGACCAAAGGGTCTCATCTCCATCCTTGAAGGTATTTTTGCGATATAATAAGCGGGAAGTCACTCAGGGTAGGCTCAGCTGTGTTTGGCGGGGGGAAAGATGAATGAAGGGCTGAGAGAAAATTGCTTGCTTTGGGCCAACGATGTCCAGTTTTTCCTCAGTTTCAGCTGCCAACTCCTCTGGCTTTGGTTTGTTGAGGGCCTGCCAAGGTTCTCTTTGGGGCTAATTCCTTTGTAGCAGGCAGAAGGCACCCAAGAGTAAGGGCTGAGATGATATCACCTGGGCCTAAGTGCTGCGTGAGCAGCCGGAAAAGGACCAGGCCCCAGCTGTGTGCTGATATAATCTGTTTTGAAAAGGCAGAAGCTAGAGCTGTTTTTCCAATTAGGCCTGTTAGATGACTCTGGTAGGAGCAGTAGTGGCTTTAATTTAACAGACAGACGTCTCATTGAATTAGTCCACGCAATGGAGAGTTAGAAGAGAACTAGCGTTGGCCTTGCTGGTGCAGTGGGAGGCTGGAGAGGGAACAGTAAGGCTCCCAGTGACGTGGTCAGGGAGGCTATATCTAATTTTCTTCTCATTTGGCACTTGGTAATTAGGGAGGATGTGTGAGCCAGGCAGAGAGGGAGAAAGGATGTGTGAGCTGGGCAGAAAGGGAAGGAGAAGGATCAGAGTCTCCTCAGGTTAGCCAGCAAGTTGACTTGGAGCTGTTTGCCAAGGTGCAGCTTGTCTCTTGCCACAGCTCAGAACAGATCCTTGGTTCCTTCTCATTCTTTCTTCCGTAGGGTTGTTGGCAACCCAAAGGCTCTGAATGCCCGCCTGTCTCACTCCTCTTATCTCAGATGTAATCCTGGCATCTCTAGGATGCCTTGGACAGAATGTTATATTTGCCATTCCTCTGCCCTTTATAGTTAGAGGGGTACATAGCCTTAGCAAAGGTGGCCCAGATTTGGAATGGATGCGTTTATTTCCCCTGTCTGTTAACACCCTTCCAAGCACAGCTTAGATGCCACTTTGTACATGAAGCCTGTCCTGATGTCTCCAACTGTTAGTGCCTCTCCCTCTTGAAATGACTTTGTGTGTGTATGTATAAATGTGTATATACATACACACACATATACACACATATGTGTTGTGTATATATCTTGTATTGACTTCATTGTGAACATATCTCTGTCTACCTCCTTCCCAATATAATGGAAGTTCTTTGAAGGTAGGAATTATTTTTCTCTTTGTATCTTCAGTGCTTGGCACAGTACCTGGAATATAGAAGACACTTAATGTTTGTAGAATTGGCTTGCTTTGTGAATTCTGACCATGATATTTACTAACCTCTCCAAGCTTCAGTTACCTCAGCTTCAAAATCACGACAAATTTGGTATAATTATTGATATTTGTAATCACTCCCTACACAAACACACACACACACACACACACACACACACACACTCTACTACATGGTATCATTGCTATAGTGCATTGGAGAGGAAAGAGCACTGAATTTGGAATTAGATGAATAGACCCAACAAAGAGTTTCTAACACTGACTGCATGACCTTACACAAGTCATTAAGACATCTATAAAATGGAAATAGTAATACTTGGATGAAATGAGGTAATATTTATAAAGCATTTTGCAAACTTTAAAGTGCTATGTAAATGCTAGCTAATATCATTGTCATCATCATCATCATCATCATTAGTTGACCTCCTTGGACCTAATTATCCTTACCTGCAAAATAAGAAGATTGGACTAGATGGTCTCTAAGGCCCTTTCCTTCTCTAAATCTGTGATCTTACATGATTCTTCCCTCATGGAATTTACAATCCAGTGGTGGGAGGTGAGCGGTGGAGATGATAAAGACACAAATATCCAGTGTGGTGTGGTAGGAAGACCACTAGACTTTGTATCCCTAGAGCTTAGTGCAGTGCCTGGCGCGTAGTCATTTAATAAATGTTAGTTGACTGACTCAACTTAGAGTCAGAAGACATGGGAAAAATTCCCAGTTCTGACACTCGGTAGTTTCTTAACCATGGGAAAATAATTTAACTTCCCTGAACTTCAGTTTTACCATGGATAAAACTCAAATACTTGTACTACCCACCTCACAGAGTAGTCATGAGAAAAGTCTTTTATCATCTGGGTTGGTTGGTTGTTGTCCTACATTCTCAAAGAGGATCAAAATGACATTACTATGTTGGAGTCGAGGTATAATGTGTCTTGACTATGGCTGATGAGACCAATATGAGCTCAGAATGCTCTATGGGCACAAATAGTCCATATGAACATTTGGAATGGAGATGTCCCTAAATTTGCACATCTCATTTACCCTCTGAGTTACTGCAATTCTGCTTCACTCAGAGCACGGCACCTCCTTTGATGCAGGCAGTGTCATGCTGGGTTGTCCTATGCCAGCATCTTCCATGTCATGCAATCAATTCCAAAGTTCTCCAGAAAGACCTTGAGAGTGTCCTTGTATCACTTCTTCTGACCACCATGTGAGCACCTTCCTTTCATGAGTTCTTTGTAAAATAGTCTTTTAGGCAAATGTATATTTGGCATTCAACCAATGTGGCCAGCCCATCAGAGCTGCAGTAGAGTTTGAATGGTTGCCAATTTAGCTTGAGAAAGGACTTCAGTATCATCTGGGAAGTGCTATGTAAAAGTGCAGTAGTAGTCATGGTCATCCTCATCATCATAGTTAACGTTTACATAGTACCTACTATGTGTCAGGCACCATACTAAGCACTTTGTAAATATTGTCACATTTGATCCTCACAACAATCCTGGGAGATAAGTGCTATAATTATCCCTATTTTACAATTGAGGAAATAAAGACAAACCAGTTATCACCATTACCACCATCATTACGTTCGTCCTCATTGTAGTGGTAGCAGAAGCAATAGTAACACCAATGCTTCTAGAAATCTGTAATTTCATTAATGTGGTCACCCCCTCCACTGGTGTGTACCAAAACTCAATCTGTCCTAGTGAATGTTTTCATGAGTTGCTTTGGCCAAAAAGATTGACTTCCTGGTGGCTGACCTTCTGTTCTTTTACTGCCAGACAGAGTACATTGCCAAGCTAGTATTCAAGGCCTTTCCAGCATACTAGGACCTGCCAAAACTTGGTCACTGCTGGCTTAGCCTTCAATAACCCAAGGTGACCTCCCTGATTCAATTCAATCCAATTCAGCAAATGTTTAAGCACCTCCTGTGTTGGCATTTGTGCTAAATGCCAATCAACACAAAGACAAAAGTGAAATAGTCCCTGTCCTCAAGATGTTTACATTTTAAAGGGGGAGGGGGAAACAATGTGGCTATTCAAGGTACATGAATAAGTTTACCTCAAGGAGTGTGAAGAAAGAAGAGAGTAGTAACAACTAAACAAACTTATACTATAAAAAGTGCAGCAATGAATATTTTAGCATATATAGGTAGATCAAGAAAGGTTTCATGGAGGTTGATCTGAGTTGATCCTCGAAGAAGAATAAAGTTTATGAAGGGCACATAAGTTGAAAGGCTACATGCTGGGCCTGAGAAATAGCTTATGCAAATGTTGTTTCTTTATTTCCGAAGAGGACCAATGACATCACGGGGTGATGTCTTGACTTGCATATGAATTGGATTTAAGTGAGGCAGAGTGGCACAAAGTCTCCAGCCTCACTCTCTTTTCTGGCTGCTTCCAGTATTTTCTCTTTGACCTGGTAATTTTGGAATTTGGCTACTATATTTCTTGGTGTTTTCAATTTGGGATCTCTTTCAGGAGGTGATCGGTGGATTCTTTCTATGGCTATTTTACCCTCTGGTTCTAGGACCTCAGGGCAGTTTTCCTTTATGATTTCCTGAAAGATACTGTCTGGGCTCTTTTTTTCATCATGATTTTCAGGTAGACCAATAATTTTTAAATTGTCTCTCCTGGATCAATTTTCCAGGTCAGTTGTTTTACCAATGAGATATTTTACATTTTTATCTATTTTTTCATTCTTTTGTTTTTGTTTGACTGATTCTTGCTCTCTCGTAGAGTCATTAGCTTCCATTTGCTCAATTTTAATTTTTAACAGATTGTTTTCTTCTATTAGATTTTATACCTCCTTCCCCATTTGGCCAATTGTATATTTTAGGGACTTGTTTTCTTCAGTGTACTTTTTTCCAGTTGGCCAATTGTATTTTTTCATCTCTATTCTTTTTTTTTTTAAGGCAATTGGGGTTAAGTGACTTGCCCAGGGTCACACAGTTAATAAGTGTCAAGTATTTGGTCTGAAGCCGGATTTGAACTCGGGTCCTCCTGACTTCAGGGCCGATGCTCTATCCTCTGTGCCACTGGCCAATTGTATTTTTTAAGGACTTGTTTTCTACAGTTAATTTTTGTCCTTCCTTTTCCAAGCTATTGACTCTCTCTTGCATACCTCTCATTTCTTTTCCCATTTTTTCTTCTATCTCTCTCATTTGACTTTTAAAATCCTTCTTGAGCTCTTCCAAGAAGGCTTTTTAGGCTTCAGACCAGTTCATATTCCCTTTTGAGGTTCCGGATCTAGGTTTGTTGACAATGTTGTCTTATTCAGAATTTTTGCCTTGATCTTCACCCTTCCCATAATAAGAATCTATCATACATTTCTTTTTGCTCGTGGTGTTTGCTTATTTCCTGGCCTTTAAAAAGATTGAGCTTTCCTGCTGGGAAGCAGAGGGCACTGACCCAAGCTTCTTGTGTTGGGAGCATAGGGCCTGTTTGATGGCTTTGTGTGCTGGGGCCTCCAATGTTGGCAGTTGGAGGATGTAGGATTCTGGCAGGTTACCTGGTGTTGGGCTGGAATCAGCAACACTGGAATTCTAGGGGTAGGATTGGGTAGTGTGGCTCCTGGAGATTTCCTGCTCACCTAGACCTTTCCTTCCTTTTGCTTTCTTCAGATCCTTTCAGATGGATGTTGTAGGGTGTTTATCTGCCTGGGTCCCCTTGGAGCACTGATTCCCTTAGTTTTGCTGAGGCACTGGGAGAGCCAGTTGCTGTAGAATGCCAAGGCACCTGGTAATTTTCTAAGCTGGTTTCCACCAGTTCCCCCACCCTCAGTGAGGCACTCGGGGGTCCAGGTGTTGGTGTTTGCCTGCTCCACCACCTGGGCTTCAGGATCTCCTTCTGGTATGCTGAGGTGGGGCTTTCCGCTAGCTTGCTGGGATGCCTCCAGTTCTGTACTGTTCCCCTTCCCCCAGGGTAAGAGGGGCCTTTCTAGTTAATCCCTCAAGCTACTTGGGCTACTGGACTGCTGCACCCCGTCTTTCTTCTCGTTTAGCTGTTCCAGGGTTTTTCCTGGGATGATATTTTCTGGGCTTTCAGGGGTGAGTAAGGGAGGGTAAGAGAGGCTCACCTCTTACTCTGCCATCTTGGCTCCCGGAAGCAGAAGTCCAAGGCTGCTGCACATGCTATAGCTTCTTGGAACCACAGGTGAGAGCTGGGTGAAGGTGGATACCAAAGGTAGATGAGCTTAGTCCTCCCTCAATGCTTCATAAACCTTATGCAATGTACAGAGGTAAGAGATATATTGAATTCAGGGAACTTCTAACTGTTAAGTTTGGCTAGAATTTAAATTGTGCTTTAGATTTTGAGCTCCTTGTGGCCAGGGACTGTCTTTTACCTCTTTTTATATCCTCAGTCCTGATGGCATGGAGAACAAATGACAAACACCAAGTATTCCCAATGCTTAGCCCAGAGCCTGGCACATAGTAGGTACTTAATAACCATTTGGTGACTGATCAAATGAGTGAATTTAGAGTTCATAAAAGGGAATAGTAAAAAATGAGGATGTTAATATGAGTGGGAGCCAAACTGGGGCAAACCTTAAGTGTCAGTCTGAGGAACTGAGAGTTTATCCTATAGATAACAGGGAGTCACTGAAGATATATACAAGGGTGTAACATGGTCAAACTTAGACCTTAGGAACATAGAAGCAGAGAGACCATTTAAGAGGGTTTCACAATAGTAGTCCAGGTGAAAAGTGATGAATATGTGGACTACAGTAGTGGCTAAGAAAATAGTTAAAGAGGGAGAGCTGTTGTAGAAGCTAAGTGAATAAGGCTTGACAATTGAGTCGATACAGGGGATGAGGGAGAGTGAAAAATCAAAGATGCCTCCAAGGTTGTGAACTTGGGTGAGTGGGAGGATGGCTGTGTCATCAAAGTCTAGAAGAAGAGCAGGTCTAGGTGGGGGATGATGGGATTTTAGTTGGAAGAGGAATTCAGTAAAGAATTATTATTAGGATTCACTATAATTGAGCTGTTGTCCAACTTCTGAACAACTTAGAATGAAAAGATGCCTAGGACCTTCTCAGACAGTCTATTCCATTTTTTTTCTTATATCAATCTTAAATTTGCCTCTCTGGCAACTTCTGCTCATCTGCTTTGGCTCTGCCTTCTGGGACCAAGCAGAAGAAATCTAATACCTCTTTGACATAACACCATTCGAATACTTGAAGGCTAGTATCATGGGGAAGAAGGAGAAAGGAGAACATTCCATAGGCAGGGGATGGTGTCAGACTTGAAGGAATGACATGGTACATGATGATGATAGTAATAATAGCTAGCATTTATATAGAACTTCAAAGTTTGCCAAGTGCTTTACAAATATCATCTCATTTGATCCTCACAACTGCCCTGAGATATAGGTGCTATTATTATCCCTATTTTATAGGTGAGAAAACTGATGCAGGCAGAAGTTAAGTGACTTGACCAGAATCACAGAGCTAGTGTCTGAGGCCAGGTTTGAAGTCTCTATCCCTTGTATCACGTAGGTGCCACTGCATCGCAGAGGCAGGTTTGAGTACTGGTTCTTCCACTAATTCATTATCTGTATGACCTTGGTCAAGGCCTTGGTCACCTCTCCAGGCCTTAGATTCTTTATCTATAAAATAAGGATGTTAGACTAAATGATCTTTGAAGCCCCTTCCAACCCTGTATTTATGATCCTATGATCCCAAATGACAGAAAAGTAGAGAGTGTTTGGAGGGCAGAGAGTTATCCAATTGCTCACATCACTTTTAGAGTTTGGGGCTTACTCTTCTGGTTAGTCTCTGCTCTGTCAACTAACAAATATTCATTGTGTTCCTGCCGTAGCACATGCTCTGGGCTCAACGGTCCCAGCCCTGACTTGTATTGGTAGGCAGGGTCCCCAAAGAGCCACTGATACTTATCCCTTCAGGATTGTAAGGGACCCTAAGGATAGTTCATGAGCTCCCAGTGGTGTGTTTCCTCATTGATTATCATTTGATATCAATCAGTCAGTCAGTATTAATTAACTTTTAGAAACAGGTATTTACTAAGATGGCATAGTAAAAACAGTCGATGGTGTAGCCAACACAGACCTAAGGACAAGGAGATAGAGGAAATATGACAAGCTCCACATCTTTGAAGTATTTACAATCTTTTTGGTTAAACAAAATATACACATAGGAGACAATTATGCAGAAAAAAGAAAAGTTTTGTGTTAGGAACCAGAGCCAAAACTAGGGCAGGGTAATAGGTGCCTTGAAGCATGAAACTAAAACTTAAGGGGTACTGACAGCACTTGTAGTCCTATATAGCAACACAGAAATCACTGAGATTAGGACCTAGTTAATGAAAATAATTATCCTAAATATGAAGCTGCTAGGTGATATACTCCCTTCCCCTGGTAGGTATCTACTATGTAATTCCTTCCCTTATTCACCCTATCCTTTTTGACTCCCACCAGTAGCCTCACAGAGTCTTTGGGTCTCCACCTGTGAAGGCCAGTGTCCCTGATACTGTCTCCCTCTCATTAACCGAATTAGTTTTAAAAAGTTCATTTGAGGATGCATTTGGGCTGCTAACCCCCAAGTGCATTTTGCAAAGCTTGTCCTGGATGCCAAAATCACTTAGAGATAGCTTAGGTAGGAACTAGATGTCCATGTAAAAAACAGCACCAAAATAGCATAAAGTGTAAGAAGTTATAGATCCGTCTCATTCTGTTGAAATTCCACCCCATTCCACTCCCCTTGAGCTCTGGTTCTGCCATTTACACAGAGGGACTGATGAATGAATGTAAGATATCTCTCCCTGCCCCTCTCAATGAAAAGGTCTCCACAGTAGACATGCATTTGACAGTTTTGTGATCTTGATTAAAAATGGGAAAAAGAAGGTTCTTTGGGTCCGAGAATAAGGTCCCTAATAACAGACTCTCTGGATCAAACCACTCCCCTTGGTTTTTCTCATAAATACCTCTGTTTGTTACCTTCCCTAACAAGCATCTTAATACAACCTGTCCCCATCACCTCAATTCTGCCGGACAAAGCTGAGTCTTCTGTTTGCCCCGGCTACAGAGTGTGTGGTTCAGGCTGTTGCAGAAAGGATATTGAGCCCGGCAAACCATGGACGTCACTAGACAGTAAACAAATACAGAAAGCCCATCACCTAGAGGGGAGTCACTGCATCAATTAGTGGCAAAGTAATTCCACCTGTCATTGCAACCAGGAAGAAGAAATACTACGCAGCAGCCTGATTCCCTGATTCTCCTCTGATTCCCTGGTCTCCGTTTCCCACTTGATATGCTTAGCACTGTCGTTGCCTCTTGCATAAGACTGAATGCATGCTTGCTGTACACATTTTAATAAATAGATAAACAAATCATCAGCGACCACAAAGGTCTCTGTGCACAGACTCTAAATACTGACTTGCTTTAGAAGTAAGGAAGTCTGGGAAACAGTGAGAACCTATCACCACATTCCCTCCTTCAAATCCACCCCTCTCTCATGCAGTTTTCCAATATTCCAATGAAGGATTGAGTGTCTTAACATGAGAAATCATCTTAGGGGGAATACAGAAAACAGCTCAGATATGTTTTGTTCTGGCCCAAACCACCTCACAATCTACTTGTTAAGAGTATACCTTGGGGCAGCTAGGTGGCGCAATGGATAGAGCACCGGCTCTGAAGTCAGGAGGACCTGAGTTCAAATCCGACCTCAGACCAAACACTTGACACTTACTAGCTGTGTGACCCTGGGCAAGTCACTTAACCCCAATTGCTGCCTAAAAATTTAAAGAAAGAATAGACCTTGGGGATTCTCAAGCTCCTGGCAGAGCTGGGTGGGACACAGTGGAAGAAGTGACTTCTCTGGAGTCAGAGGACCAAGGTTCAAATCTCCCTGATGCTTCTTACCATTGTGAACTGGGTGAATTATTTAACTTTCCTTTCCTCAGTTTCCTTATTTGTAAAAGTAGGCAGTTGGACTAGATATCTCTGAGGTCCCACTCAGCTTTAAATCTATGATCCTTAGGAACCCCTCACCCACTCAGCATCTCCCTTAAGAGCCTTACGCTTGAGGATGAAACGCATAATTTCCCTACTTTCTGAAGAGCTTACTGGCACATACACACAGTTAGGTCATCGACCGTGGGACATCCTCTGTCCCCCTTCTCTCTGATCTATACATCTCTCTTTTTTTATTTTATTTATTTTATTTTTAAATTATGGAATAAAACAAGCATTTCCAGAACATAGTATAATTTTTTAAAAAGATGATTGCTCATGAAACTGCAAATCTATTATGTACAACTTGTTATTCCTTTCAAATATGAAGTTATGCAAATTTCTTTTTTTCCTCCCCCCACCCTAGTGATGGCTACTATTAGACTTAAATGTGTATACCATATATATATACATAAACCATTCTATACATACTTCTATTTATCAGTTCTTTCTCCAGATGCAGATAGCATCTTCCTTCATATGTCCTTTGTAGTTAATTTGGGTATTTATAATAGTAAAAATGACTTATTCTCTCAAAATTGTTCTTAAAACAATATTGTTATTACTGTACACAATATTCTCTTGGTTCTGCTCATGTCACTCTTCACTGTTTTGTGCAAGTCCATTTATGTTTTTTCTAAAATTATCAAGCTCATCATTTCCTATAGCACAGTATTATTCCATCAGGATCATATACCACAACTTGTTCAGCCATTCCCCAATTGATAGGCATCCTTGCAATTTCCAGTTCTTTGTCAACCCAAAGAGAGTTGCTTTAAATATTTTAGAACATGTCGGTTCTTTTCCTTTTTCCCTAATCATCTTTGGAAATAGACTTCGTAGTGACATGGTTGGGTGTGACCTGTACTTTGAGATTGTAGTCCTAAGACAGCATGAAAACCAGAGAATGTGGAATGCTTAACCAAATGGAGAACAGGCCTGGAGGGAGATGGCTGGAATCAAGCCAGTTTGGTTCTCTGGTGTGCCTCACTCATGGAGGCTTCACAGTCTTAATTGCCCTAATCAGCAAAGCAAAGATTGCCTACCTTTGATCAACTTGTGGGATTCTCTGTTTCTTGTCCTGGGCTAAGGTGATATTGACCCTCCTATTCCTTGAGAACAACAGAAGACAGGAAACAGGTGATTTTATAACTGGGAACAAGAAGAGTCCCATCTTCTATACTCAGATCTGCCACTAATTCTGGGTATAGAACTGAGCCAGATCAGGCTAGCTTTCTCTGTCTTCCACTTCTGAATGAGAAAAGGAATGTTTCCCTAACTATCAGGGATATGGGGAGGATGAATTTGATAAAGTCTATTAGATAAAGCTTTGACTTCCTCAGATAAAGAGGTCCTATTAAAGATAAAGCAATATCATTAATAATGTTGGCTATTACAAGATAATTTCAAAGGCATTAAATTGCTATGATACAAAAGTGGCATTGACCAAATGCTCTTTTTTCAGTCAACAAAGCATTTATTAAGTGCCTACTAAGCACCGGGGTTACAGAGAAAGGCAAAAGATAGTTCCTGCCCTTGAGAAGCCCACAATCTAATGAGAAATGCTTTGGGATTCCTAATCTCTTCTTAATATAGAGTAAGTCCAGATGAAGTTGTTTCAACTGGGTCACAATATCACTAATTAAAGAGAGAGGCTCCACTTCCCCTTAGACTGGTGTGTGTGTGTGTGTGTGTGTATGTGTGTATGTGTGTGTGTGCCAAGCCAATTTCTGAAGCTCTGTCATGACGTAGATGTAAACCTCACTTCCTGATAACCGTACCAGTGGAGTCCAAATCCTTATAGGTCCTAACAACCTGGAAAGACTGTGTGGACAAGCTTGGTGAAAGATTGTCTAACTGTAGCTAAGGACCAGCCCAGCTAAATTTAGACAGGTTCACCACCAAGGTGACTGTCAAATGATGCTTTGGGGGGGGAGGGGCTACAGCAAGCTCTTGAAGACCATCATCCAAATCATAGGCCACAATCTGAATCACTGGAAGAAGATCCCTGTCCCCATTGAAAACACAGATCCTTGGAGTATTAAAGAAGTGTATTTTTCAATTATCTTTACAGCAAAAAGGAAACACACAGAGACTTCATTGGCAACATATTGATACTCACTCTATGATCCCAACTGAGCCTTAGAGAATCATGACTTAGCACCAGAAGGAACCTTAGAGACCATCTAGTCCAGACCTTCGTTTTATAGATGATGAAACTGCAGAACAAAAAGTTAAATGACTTGCCCAAGGTTACATAAGTAATAGGTGGCAAAACTAAGATTTAGGACTATACATTCACACATACACACACATACACACACAACACATTTTTATACAGTTATTGTCAGGGCATAGGCAGTCCTGAATTTTCAATGTTGCATTTGTAGTAAAAATGTCCATCTTGTCACTGGTTGCCTTCATTGGCAGCATGGCCTGGATTGGTTGGGTTGCAGACACATCAGCTGCAGAAAGCAGTGGGACCTTTGAAGGACAGATAGAGAAATGACAACCAGAATTACTGGTCGAAAAATTACTGAAGAAGCCAAGACCAGCTCTTGCTGTTTTGACCATCCAAGTGGTTTGTAGATTTATGACTTGGACAGTTTTCTTCTTCCTCCCTCCTGTATCCTGATAGCCATCATGAGACCAAGAGTGTGGTTTGAGTGAAAGCAGATGAAAGGCTGCTTCATCTCTGACCTGCTAAGGCAGAGCAATGCACACTATAGCCAGAGGACCTTGGAAATGGCAAACCTCATCTTCCCATGGCCAAAGGAGCAATAAGGACCCTTGCAGAGAAGCCCCACATTCTGTGACTGTGATTATCGCCTTTGTGGCTGGGTCCCTGCTTTCCTAGAAAGAATCATGTGGGATATTTATCAGTTCCCCTGCACCTGTAGAGAGGAAATGGGAGGTATATGATAAGCAGGTGAATGCTCCAGTTACACATTAGAAGATTGAAGAAGATGAAAACAGACTCTACCTTTAGAGGCAGAGTTAGTCTTATAATTGGAGCTGTGAATTGTTTGGAGTATACAAGCGGCTGATGTTTTGAGTTTTGCTGTGCTTTTATCTAATATAATTAAACTTAAAAAACTATGGCCATTAAGGCAGTGACAATCCAAAGGATTGTCCATTTACCATGGTGGTGAAAGACCCTGGAATTACGCATTTGAGAGTCAGTTGGAGGACATGGAAGTGGTTAGCCTGAAGACTTGGAAGACTTGTCTTCAAGTATTTGGAGGACTGTCATCTTCCAAATGAAGGAGGATGGGGTTAGCCTCGTTCTGCTCTATTCCAGAAGGCAGAACTAGAAGAGACAAGTGGCCGTTGCAAAGAGGCAAATTTGGGCTTGATATGAAGAAAAAAATCTGAATAACTTGAGTTGTCCAAACAAGGAACGGCTATCTTGGAAAGTGATGGGTTTCCCTTCATGAGAGCAAAGACTGAATGACCACCGTCAGTTACGTAGTAGGCATAAGTATGTATAACACACTTCATTAGGGAATACATCCTGGAATTTTTTTTAAGGAAAACATTTATTTTGTTTTCTTTATTTATTCTTTATTTACTTCATTTATTTGGTTTTCTTGGGAAAGATACTGGAGTGGTTTGCCATTTTCTTCCCCAAATCATTTTGCAGGTGAGGAAAGTGAGGCAAACTGGGTTAAGTGACTTGACCAGGGTCACACAACTAGTAAAATGAGTCTTCCTGATTTCAGGCCTGGCACTTTATCCACTGTGCCACCTAGCTGCCTCAAGCAGAAAAGACATGATTTTTGTTCATCAATGAACTAAAGAAGCAAACAATTAAACAATTTTAAAATTAACATCAAAACTTTATTTTAAAAATACAAACTTTAAAAATGTGACATAAAATGCCAAATTTTTGCTGTAGTGGGAATAAGGTGCATACAAAGACAGTCAATTTTCATCTTTATTTTCAACTTGACACAGATTGGCCAAAACAGATTATAAGATTTCTTCATCTTTCTGTCCTAGAGAATGAGACATCACACACCAGGTGTTGAAGATATAAATTGCTCAATCCCATCTTTGCAATTAACTGATGAAGGTACTTGTTCAATGTATAGTCATGAGTGAATCAAGGTGCTATTGACACTTTGCACATCTTTGTCTTCTTTTTACATGTGCTAGCTTCAAAAAGACTCTTTTCATGAACAGCTTGTAAGGGGTAAGATTGCAGAACATTGAAAATATTTGTAAAAGGCCTGGCAAGTGGCAAACTGATCCACTTCCTTTGGCCAAACAAGCCAAAGCGGTGGTGTTTGTAATGCCACGAATCTGTCATAATGTTAAATACACCCAAACTTCGATTTCCAATTCCTAAAATCATTGATTTAGGGTTGAAGGGACTTTGAAAGCCATCCTTCTCATTTTATGAATGAGGACCTGATGCAGAGGTTAATAATAATAGCATTTATATAGCACTTTTGGATTTGGATTTATTGGGGCAGCTAGGTGACACAGTGGATAGAGTGCCTGGTCTGGAGTCAGGCAGACTCATCTTCCTGAGTTCAAATCTGGCCTCAGACACTTACTAGCTATGTGACCCTGGGCCCGTCACTTCACCCTGTCTGCCTCAGTTTCCTCATCTATTAAATGAGATGGAGAAGGAAATGGCAAACCCCTCCAGTATCTTTGTCAAGAAAACTCCAAATGGAGTCACAGAGAGCTGGATTTGACTAAAATGACTCAATAAATAAATTATATTTATTATCTCATCCCCACAGCTACCTTGTGAGGCAGGTGCTACTATTATCATCTTAGAGATGAGAAAACAGACTGAAAGGTCACTCAAGTCACATATCAGAGATGGGATTTGAACCCAGGTCCTCTACCGCCAGAACTAGCATGTTTTCTTCTATTCTAAGTTGGTGATGATTTTCATATCACCCCTACCAATATGTAAGCTCAGGCTATTTTCCCATTGCAGCCAAGTTTCACAATTTACTGGTCAGTGATCATCATTAAGTCTAGGAATAGGTTAAATGAAGTTCTTTTCTCCTGCTCCCCCTTGTACCATGGTTACACTGGGCCTTAAATTCATCATAACTATACATGCATATTTTTCTCTTTTGCACTGGGGGAGTTGATACACATGTTTTTACACTGTCATTGGAAATAGATTGAAAATCATCTGGACCACTTCTCATTGTAGCCAGAATTACATCGACTTTTCACCCTGGTCGTTGTAGCAGGTTGAGATCTGGGACCTGAAGAGCCTTATTCGTTCACCTTTACTGCCACCCCGAGAATGAGAACATCATGGGAAGGGCAACGATGAGCTTGAATGAATTTACTTCATGGAGAAGATCCCTGGCTTTTACTTTAGAGTCAACAAAGCAAGGTGTTCCAGTAATCTCTTAAAAAGCTTGGAAAATAATAAAATTGTTTCATTTTACAGTGGTCACTGCTCCTTCCCTGTATGTCCGTCTTATGTTTGACAGTGACTTCCAAGCCATTGGTCTTTCATTTCTGGCAGCTAGATAGAGCTATAGAGATGGAGTCAAGAAGCCCTGAGTTCAAATACCAGCCTCAGGCATGAACTAGCTGTGTCCTGGGTGAGTCAGTTAACCTGCCTGCCTCAGTTGCCTCAACTGTAAAATGTTGATAATAGAAGCATCTACCTCCCAGGGTTGTTGTGAGGACCAAATAAGATATTCGTGAAGTGCCTGGCACACAGTAGATATTCTATAAATGCTTATTCTCCTTCACTTAAAAAGCTTTGCTAATCTTAAAGTATTATATAAATGATACTATTCTTCATCTTATTCTTGCAAAATCTTCACCATCATTGCATGTTACCGAGGATTACCTTTCATGAAAGCACAAGAAAGCCCGAATTATACCCCATCCAAAAGCAGACATTTCTGTTGTTTACTTGAAGTATGTGCATCTGCTAGGATAAGGATCAAGCAATGAGCACAACAGTTTGGACGGAGTAGACATGCTTTCAAAACAGACATCACTGATGACCAATTTTAAGAATACCAAGGATGTCATTTAACTGATCAAAAATAGACTGAGCAATAAGAATTCGTAGCTTTTGAATGGACACAAAGTACTTGACACCTTTATGTTTTTCGTTCTCAAAATACAGTATCACGATAGACATCTGCATGTGATGTCCACAGTCAGTAGGACCATTAGCGATTATTGAGAGCATTTATAGAAGATACACACAACATTGTTGCACAACGTTGAGCAAAGCCACAATGAAATCCTTATGGATGTGATTCCTCAAATAGGTAGCATTTCAAGGAGATATTCACAGGATCCTGGAACTAGAGGTGCAAGAGACCTCAGAGTGTGTGTCATTATGGCATCAAATTTTTAGAGTGTATTGACGAGACTTAGAAATAAATTTTTCTCAAGACTGTCCCCATTTTCATTTCAATCCCTAAATGTTCTCCCAGTTTTCACTAAATATAGAACAATCAGTGCCAATCAGCGGTACCATTATACTTGTTATGAAACTCATCTTCAGACAGATTAGCTGGTTTGCCTTCATCCAACAGAATATCAATCAATCAATAAATAAGCATTTATTAAGTGCCTACGATAGGTAAGGCACCATACTACTGTGCTGGGTGTGGGATATAAATGGATGAAAGTCCCTACTCTCAGGAAGCTTACATTCTAATAAATCTCCTTTCAATAAAACTTGACCGTGGAGAACGGTCAGCCCACAAGATTTGGAGAGTTAGTGGTTTTTAAAACATTCATTAGCCCCATGTCAGTTTCTGAATCCTTTCTCAACAATTGCTCAGGATCAGCGTACTCTTTGATGTATCACTAGAGAAAAAAAGTAGAAGGCATACAGCAGGATGATACACAAAGCACAATGTTGCATCTGTTGAGGGACAATATTCTAACCCCTGCACTTTTCCTACCAATCAGAAAATGTCTTTGTTTATTCTGTACTTTACTTTTAGGAAACATGCTCTATCTAGGTTGTTAAAAACCACTAGATAATCAAGACTGATATTCTGATCTACTTTTTGGAATATCACAGAAGCAGGTCCCCTCTGATGGAATGAATGTTGAATGGTTTTGTCCAGGAACTACACTGACCTGAACAAAGTGATAAAGGCTGTTCTGTTTATCATTACTCATTTTACTGCATGCCCTGAAAGCATCAGCAGCATTACCTTCATGTAATTTCTTAACCAAGGAGTTTGAGGGATGTGCACCGCTGTCACCACATTCATTAGAATTCAGTTTGTCTACTCCTTTTATTGTCTTAACATTGACCTGATCCATATTTTAAAATTAAAAGAAGATATTACATGATCAAATGAAAATGTAAAACTCTGAGTTTGTTGTGCTATTTCAAGAGAGTATATGAAGAGTGGAGAAAGGGAGGGAAGGAAAGAAATCAAGCATTTATATAGCACCTACTATGTGTCAGGCACTATGCTAAGTGTTTTACAAAATAATATCTCATGTGATTCTCCTACCAACCCAGGGAGGTAGGCATTGTTATTATCCCCATTTTGCTGTTGCAGAAAATAAGGTAGACAGAGGTTAAGTAACTTGCCTAGGTCACATAGCTAGTAAGTGTCTGAGGTCACATTTTAACTCAGGTCTTCTTGACTCTATCTAGCACCCTATCCACAGTGCCACCTAGTTTCTGTGACAAAGATTACAAACAATATAGTATAGATAGGTTAAAGAATTTTCTAGAATAATAGAGGAGAAGGGGATGACCAATGCAATGTGGTACCACAGGAGAGGGGATGGATGCTGTGAGCAAATGACAGCTTTCTATACTTTTCTATGCGTTGATATTATATAATATGGTACTTACTGTATAACATAATAATCCATACTCGTATCATGCAGTTAAATTAAAACACAAAACTCCTTTTTTTGGAGACATTAGCATATGACCAGTCACACCCGGTTTGCCACAGAGACATAACTTTGGTTGTAGAGAGGATTTTTACTTAGGGATGGGTTAGATTAGATGATGTCTGATATCTTTCTTCCCAGAGATTCTGTAATTCTTTGATCTTCCTATAAATAATTCTTTTCTTTTTTGGGTCATTTCCTTAGGTTATATTCTAAGGAGTAGGATCATTGGGTCAAAGCCTATGACCAGTTTTCTGGTTCTTATTATTCGGTTGCCTGATCGGCCCAATCTGCACAACAATGCATGAGAGCACCTTGTTTTCACTTAGCTCTGCCACCATTAAGACCTATATGATCTTTTATTTTTAGTGAATCTTACTGGTATCTTCTCTTTTTATGTCACCAGCATTTCCCAGTATATTTCTCTCACCTCCTCCTCCTAGAGAGCATTCGTATAAAAAAAAATATCTTTTTTTAAAAGATGTCCTCATTAGGGAATATGCCTAGCAATGGAATCTCTGGACCAAAGGATTTGGATGTTTCGATCACTTTATTCATATAAATACAATTCCAAATTGTTTCCCAGAATAATTGAGCCAATTCATAGCTTCACCAACAGTACATCACCGTGCCTGTCTCTCCATAGTCTCTCCAACATTGACTATTCCCATATGTTATTTGTTCACATTTTTTAACAACTTATCCGTTGAGAATTAGCTTCTGGCCTTGTGTGTTAGTGTTTGTTCCCTATATTTTGCCTCAGCGTGGCTGTCTTTCTACAATCCTGTTAACACTGACTATTCTTTTCTTTTTCATCTTTGCCAGTTTGCTCAGTGTGAAATGAAACCATGGAGGTGTTTTGAATTGCTTTCCCTTATTATTAGTGATTTGAAGTATGCTTTTATTTTATTGTTAATAGTTTGAAATTCCTCTTTTGAGAAGTGTTTGTTCGTATCCTTTGACCATTCTCTCATTGAGAATGACTTTTGGCCGGACAACTAGATCCCAGTCAATTCCAATAATGAATCCTGCCAGTGAAGCAGTCACATATAGCAGAATTCACACTATTCAAAATCAGAATTTTGGGAAATAAGGTCATTGGTCCCAGCTCAATGGAAATAAGCAGTGTGAATTTGAATAATGTGACAACTTCACAGGATTAATTATTCAAACTAACTGGGAACTGGATATTTATTTTTCTTTTAGTTGCCTAAATATCTTAGATATCAGACCCTCATCTGTGATATTTTATATAAAGATTTTCCCCATTCAACCTCTTCTCTTCTTATGCTGCTTGCACTAATCTTGTTCATGAAAAAAACTTTTCAATTTCATGTAATAGAAATTATCTGTTTTTATCTTTTGTAATCAATCACTACTATTCTTTACTTGGTGAAGAATTAACCCTGTAGTTACAGCTGTGAAAGGTACCTGATCTGGTTCTCTTCCCATTTTTTAAATGTTTTGATATTAAATATTCAGGCCACATGCCCCTTTTTGAGCTTATTGTAGCAAATGCTTTTTCATTTATTCCTTTCTTTTCAATCATTCATTCACATAGTAGAAGATATTAGTCTAAAACTTATTTTTGTCCTGTTGCTTTCCAGTTTTCCAGCAATTCTTGGCAAATAGGAAATTCTCATATATTACTTTTTTAAAAATGTTATTGCTATCTTTTATTTTTGTATCACCTTTTATTTTTGAATGGCTCTTTGCCCTCTCCTTTGCTGAACAAGTCATTTCTTATAACAAAGTACTTTTTAAAAAAAATAGTTCATTAAAACGAATCAACACATCAACAGAATTTGACAGTATCTGCCTTGTTCCACTCTTATAGTCTACCACCTCTGCAAATAAAAAACAGAGGTACATTTTATCATTATTTCTCTAGGGCCCAATTTGGTGAATGTAATTGCACAGAGTTCAAAAATTCTTTATTCTTTCTATTAATATTGTTGTAGTATTTGTGCATATTGCTTTCCTGCTTCTACTTATTTTACTCTGCAGGAGTTCATACAAATCTTCTCAGGCTTCTCTAAAGTCTATATATTCACCATTTATTATGGTGTCATACTATTCCATTACATTTGCATTCTCCAATTTGTTTAGCCATTCCTCTTTCCATGGACATCTGGAGACCTATTTTTTCTTGAAGGTGGATCAACCTGGTATTCAACCTCAAAGACATCCTAAGGGACCAGTCTCTTGCCAAATCCTGGCTTCTTTGCATCAGTGGCAGGAAACCAATCAACAGACATGTTTCTAGAAAATTTTGCTGTGAATTGAACTTTGGCAAATGCTAGGTTCATATTTTCCCACTGACCTCTTATAATTTCAGATATATTTTTTATCTACTTTCCTTCATGTTTCCTAACCTGTCAGCTATAAGTTTCTCAGCCCCTCAGCCTCTGCCAAATAATGACATTTTAAAATGATAGAATTTTATAAAATGGAGAAACTTTTTGTAGTGTGAATAATTACCCCCACCACCACATTTTTCTGTTTAGTAAATTCCAATCAGATCTCTCTCTCTCTCTGTGTCTCTCTCTCCCTCTCTCTCTCTCTGTCTCTCTCTCTCTGTCTTTCTGTCTCACTCTGTCTTTCTGTCTGTCTGTCTCTGTCTCTCTGTCTCTCTCTCTGTGTCTCTGTGTCTCTGTCTCTCTGCCTCTGTCTCTATGTCTCTCTGTCTTTCTCTCTGTGTCTCT
>NW_020954567.1:19226164-19242212 GCF_900497805.2 Vombatus ursinus
ATCTCTTCTTCCTAGTTGAGGCTCTTCACTCTCCTGCCCCCCTCATCATCCTGTCCCCAAATCACAGACTTTCAGGGCTAGAACCAAAGCTAGACTCCATTTCTCTAATGGAGAATTTTCCCATCCGGTGTTATTTTCATTACATGACAGTGTCTGACCTTCCTCTGCCACTTAATGACCATGTAGCCTTGGGCAAGTCTCTTTATTTCTCTGAGCATCTTTTTCCTCATCTATAAACTGAAGGGTTCTGGCTCTAAATCTATGGAGTTATGATATTGTAATCTGCCAGACGTTGAGGCAAGCCACTTCTTTCTTCCTTCCTTTCATGTGATTCTCTGCAGCCAGGCTACCTTCCATGAACTGAGAGATAATCATAGGCTGTTCTCATGACCGGAAATCAAATCACTGTCCCCACAAAAGGAAGGCCTTTAAGATACAAACAGCCCTTTCCTTAATCTCATAAATCACCACATTTTCCCAGGACAGGCCAGATGCTGCTTCCTCTCCCTTGTAGGAACATCAGTTAAAACCTCCAGGAGAATTGTGACCTCATGATTTTCCCTTCAGTTCTCCAACCTTGTGTTTTCAAAGGCATTGGGCATGGGATGGGGGTGGAGGATAGAGGGAGAAGGAGGAAGCGTTGGGAAGAATTCACTGCCTGGTGTGAATCACCCTATACTGGCTCCAGCCTTTCTCTGGGATTTCTTCTAACATTAATAGGCTCTGTGTGATACAGTGCTTATCGGGAGGCTTAAGGTGGGATTATGGACAGGTCTTCCAGGGCTCAGACAGGACTCAGCAGGCCCAGAAATGTCACAAGTAGAAATGAAAGGGGGTGAGGGGAAAGCACTGGGATGGAGGAGAGAAGATAAGGGACTGGAGAGGGGAGGTTAGTTAAAGAACAGAAGCTAGCTTCTTTTGGTGAGAGGAGGGGGAACCAAAGAAATGCTGAGAAAATTGTCTAGGCAAAGAAGTAGAAATCTCAAATCTAAAACGTGAGACGTGAGATTCAGAGCAGTATACTGAGCAAGTAACTTTAAACAGAGCCATAACTAGGGAGAGGTAATCTGCACTTTGTGCCATAGTGCAATTTTCCCCAGCATTGAATAGGACTTACAGCCCTTCAGCAAGTGTAGAAACAACAGAACTTAGCCTCTAGTTAGCAAGTGTGCAGGGTGGAGGGATATTTATATATATTATCTCCCTTGAACCCCACAATATCCATAGTGGAGTAGATAGAGTGCTGGACCTGGAGTCAGGAAGACATGAATTCAATATCAGCCTCAAATACTTACTAGCTGTGTGACCCTGGATAAGTCACTTAACCTATTTGCCTCAGTTTCCTCAACTGTAATATGAAGATAATATAATAGCACCTACTTCTCAAGGTTATTATGAGGATTGAATGAAATAGTATCTGTAAAAAAGCATTTAGCGCAATGTTTGGCACATAGTAAATACTGTATAAATGCTTATTCCCTCCCCTCTTTTCCCTCTGCCCCTACTTACAGGTATGATTTTTACATTTTAGAGATGAAACTGAGGAAGGAAATAAACATATATTAAGTGTCTGCTATATGCTAAGCATTTTACAAATATCTCATTTTATTCTCACCACAACCCTGGGAAGTAGGTGCTATTTTTATCTCCATTTTACAGTTGAGTCAACTGAGGCAGACCTAGGGTAAGTGTCTTGCCCAGGTTAGTACAACTAGTAAATAAGTATCTGAGTTTGGATATGAACTCAGGTCTTCCTAACTCTAGGTCCAGCATTCCATCCATCCATGTACCAAACTGCCACTAATTAGTCCCAGAGGGGCTAATTCTGCCCGGCCTCAGAGGGCAGAACTAAGAGCAGTGGGTGAATGCTCACTTCTCAGGGTTGCTGCAGAGGAAATGACTGTTCAGGCCTGGGATGGACTAGGGAATTTCTGAGGTCCCTCCTAACTCGGAGATTCTGAGATTCTTTTTCATCCCAGGTTGACACCATTCCATTAATCAAACTCTGGCAGTCGTTGTAAAAGTGCCTTCTCCTGGTGCCTCATGATGCCTTGAAGACCAACTTGACAGAGAATTGGATCCAAACAGATTTCATCACTCTAGTGCTCAATTAAAAGAAAGCTATTTAGGCTTCTGAAAAGTAAGAGTGGAATTCTCCCACCCTTGCCAGAGGGGCAGTAAAGCAGACACTAGTGATTAACTAGCTTTAGAGAGATGTTGGAGTGGCATCAGGGAGCAGTGGACTACAGAAGGAAAAAAGACTTATTTTTTTCAGCGGAAGCTGTTGTTTATCTTTTGTTCTCAAAGAGGCCCACGGCATCAGGAAGGTCATGCCACAACTTGCAAGTGAATTGGATTTGAGTGAGGGAGGGTTGTGCAAAGTCACCAGCCTCATTTTCTCCTCCAGAGCCATCTGGGTACAGTGGCAATATATAGATCCGGACTACTGGAGATGGCCCCCTCAATGAAAGTTAGGGGCTTAAAAAAGAAAAACTGTCAACCAGTCCTGAATCCAATTTGGACTGGCAGGCAGTTAGGCAGGGTCAAGGAAGTCTAGCTATAGATAGCTGAGGCTGAATTCAGGGATAAGAATCCAGTCCCTGGAAGGACTGGCAAGAGCAAGGCGGGAATCCAATCCCAGAGGAACTGAAATTCTGGGCAGCAATTTTCCTGAGGTATATATCTGATCATGTGATTCATCCACTCAGTCAACTCCAGTGCCTTCCTATTACCTATAAAATAACATATAAACTCCTCTGTTTAGATTTTAAAGTCCTGCACAACCTGGACTCAACTCATCCTCCCAACTTCACTGGACATCGCTCTCCCACTCACACTCCTCGATCCCGCCAAAATTATTTTCTTGGTGTTCCTTACACATGACACTCTATCCCTTTCCTTTGAACTGATTGTCCTCTATTCCTGGAATGCACTCTCTCCTTCCCTCTATCTCATAGAGTCTCTCTTTTCCTTTAAGATGAAGTTTGGGTACCATCATTCTGCAATACCTCTCCTGATTTCCTCCTCCAAATGCTAATTCCTCGAACTACTTTGTATATACTTACATTTATTCACTTTATATTTATGTGATATATATTTATATGTGAACTTGTCTCCCCTATTAGAATGTAACCTCCTTGGGGGTAGGGATTGTTTCTTTTTTTTTAAACAATTTATTTATTAATTTTTAGTTTTCAATATTCACTTCCATAAGATTTTGTGTTTCAAATTTTCTCCTCCTTGGCATACAATCTGATACAGGTTCTACTTATACATTCATATTAAGCATATTTTCACATTAGTTGTGATGTAAAGAAGAATTAGAACCAATGGGAGGAACCACAAGAAGGAAGAATCAAAACAAAACAACAAAAGAAAAGGAGAACAAATAGTGTGCTTCCATCTACATTCATATTCCATAGTTCTTTCTCTGGATGTGGATAGCTTTTTCCACCATGAGTCTTTTGGAATTGTCTTATATCCTTGCATTGCTGAGAAGAGTTAAGTCTAACAAAATCAGTCATCACCCGATGTGGCTGTTACTGTGCACAATGCTCTCCTGATTCTGCTCATTTCACTCTGCATCAGTTCATGTAAGTCTTTCCAGGTTTTTCTGAAGTCTGCCTGCTTGGCATTTCTTATAGCACAATAGTATTCCATTACATTTATATACCACAGCTTGTTCAGCCATTCCCCAGTTGATGGACGTGGTAGGGATTGTTTCAGTCTTTGTACTTGTATCCCCAGTACCTAACAAGGTGCCTAATAGGCCCTTAAAAATACTTATTAATTGATGGATTGAGGGTTCAAGTCACAAGGGAGTAAGAAAGTAACCCACTTGCTTGTAGTACAAAGCAAATACTTACTCCTGAAGAACCAGACTCCAGTTACTAGAACTAAGGTACAAGGTCAGAATGAAATCAGTGGCAAGGCCAACAATGTTGACCTATACAAACCATGGAATCATAAGTCTTTGTCTTCCCCCTACCAGGAATCTGGGGCATTTGGGGGTTACCTGGCTGTGGCCATCAGGACTACAAAAGTACACATACAGAGTCAGTCATGACAAATTCAGTTGTGAAACAGCTGTTAGTTAGGTTGGAATGAGAGGTTGGGGCCATATGCAAATGCCAAAATAAAGGGATTGAGTTTTATTCTGTAGGCAATGGGGAGTCATTGAAAAATTTTGAGTAGATAAAGCAACATGATGCAAATTATGTTCTAGGAAAGTTAATCTGACCACGGTGTACAGGATAGATGACATGGGGGGGAGGGGGAACAGGAGTCAAGGGAGCCAGTTGGAGTTTATTGATATAGTCCAGTGAGGGGAGAAGGGCATGAGCTAAGGTGATAGCATTGGAAATGGAAAAGAAGAAACAGATAGTTAGCACAATTATGAAAACAGCATCAACAGGACATTGGATGTGTGAGGTGAGAGAGAGGAGCAGTCAAAGGTGACTCCAAATTTCCAGTCTGCATGACTGGGAGGATGGTGATGCTATTAAAAGAAATAGAGAAGTCAGGAGAGGAAACCAGCTGGAGATAAAGGGAGAGGGAGTGGGTATGGAGCTGACTTTTTTCTCTGTTGGCGCTGTCTTCGCAAAGAGACCAAGTTCATTGGCAGAATGATCTAGGTAAATGGAAAGATGTAAATTTCATCTTTTCAGGTTTTCTCTCATCCCTTCACTGAGAGTGGATCCTCAGTTTCAGTTGTATGACTCACAAAGATCACTAGAGTATTAAAAGACAGGGAGGGGAGAAAGAGTCACAGATTCTACCTTAACAGAGTTCATATGGCTTTGGCCATTAAGGACATCAGACAATAAAGAGAGAAGAAAGAGGGAAGCATGGTATGGAAAGGAGGGAAATCCTCTGAGTCCTGGAAACAAAAAACACAGGGACTTTTATATTTATTGAAGACTTTCTCTTTTTCTAAGTTCTGCATGAACAGCCAGAGAAGAAACGAGAATGTGTTTGCCATCAGATACGGAAATAAAACTAGGGCAACTGCAATCAATTCAATTCAGTCAACTTGGGCATCTTCTGGAATATTAAAATCGTTCCCATTTTAGCCATTCCAGCTCAAAACCTAGCAGCAAAGCTATTAAACTACAGAGTTGGTAGGTTGAGAGGCCAGCAATAACATTAACTCCCTTCAAGCCCGTGTCTTTATCCCAAGGCACGGCATAAGTATGTGGCATATAAAACCTGAGCTAACTGGAGTACTTAGAACCATGACCTGCTCCCTAAGAGACAAGAGGCCAAGGAGAGCCAGTGGTTTCAGAACTAGAAGGGCCCTTAGAATCAACTGGTTGATTGTCCTCATTTTATAGAGGAGGAAACTGAAAGCCAGAGAGGTTGAGGGATTTGACCAAGGTGACAGTGGAAAGTAGCAGAGACAGGATACAACCCCAAGCCCCTCTGTTTCGAGATAGTCCTCTGCCATAAGGAAATCCCTCCTGGAAGGACATAGGTTCCCTCTCTTGACCTTCACTTTCTTTTCTTTTTTTTTTTGGAGGGGAGAGGAGTCAATGGGGTTAAGTGACTTGCCCAGGGTCACACAGCTAGTAAGTGTCAAGTTTCTGAGCCTGGATTTGAACTCAGGTCCCCTTGACTCCAGGGCTAGTGCTCTATCCACTGCACTACCTTACTGCATTTACTTACTACTGCCTCTGACCCATGCTTTCTACAGCTGGGTTCACAGTGTCATTCTCCTGTCCTCTTCCAGTGTAGGTGTGGCTGTCAATAGGTTAAGTCCTTGTTCAAGTACCCACATTATATCTAAGGAAAGGCCCAGGGCAAAGCAGAGACATGAGGGAAAATAACCTCTTAATGAGTTCAGGTGCTGAGAATAACATGTAAAATAATAGGAGTCAGTTTAAAGCAAAGTTTTATTGAAAGCAATGTGGAAGAGGAGGAAGTGGAGAGAGGAAAAGGGGACCTGGCATACACACTAACATAGAGTATAACTCACGTGAGGGCTGTGTTTCATTGGGGAGCATAAATGGCTCCATTCAACAGAAAGGGGGTGCTCCAGCAGAAAGGCATGCTCTGCATGGAGGGGAGGGCGTACTCCAGAGCGCTCTTCTGAGAGTAAGGCTCTTATACCATGGTTTTGGATGGCTTCCCTGGAGCTGGCCGAATTGTCAGAGCAAAATATTATTTTGTGGGGTTTTGTTATCAGGGAGAAAAACAAGCTGGTGCTAGACAAAATATTATTTGGGAGACACAGCTGTACCAACCTTTAAAAAATGTTATTGTCAGTATTTTTCCATGAATATGTTCTATAAGCTTACAGCCTCCCCTAAAGGGAGACTGTCATGATGGCCTCAAAGTCATCAGGCCTCGTTTTTTAACAATTGTTTCCATGCATTGTTTCTAGCTACAGCCTCCCTTAAAAGGAAACTCTCAGAGTGGTCTTAAGACCACCAGGCCCAATCTTATAATTCATTCCAAATCCAGCATTCTCTATCCACTGTCACACCATCTCTCTCAGGGACTGTGTCCCGGAGCATCCTTGTATCAGGGAGCTTGTGTGTCTCTGTCCCCTACGTGGTTCTCTGTAGGTAGGTTTTCAGCAGTACCATGCAGCAGTGGAGATGCTTTTGGCCATACCATACATGAGAAACAATGTGGCATAGAGGGTATAGAACTGGTCTCAAAAAGGAGAAGGTAAGTTCAAATCCCACCTCAGACATTTATCTGTCTTAGCTGGGCAGGTCTCTGCCTCACCTTCCTCATCTGTAAAATGGGGATAATAAAACCAAAAGAAAAAGATTGAATGACTAAGTTAAACTAGGAGGTTAGGGGGTTTTTTTTGGGGGGGAGAATTAAACAAACCATTAACTAATTTGATTTTTTTAAAAAAAGGAAAATCAAACTGCCAGTATTAAAAATGGAAAGAAAGAATTCACAACAAATAAAGAAGAAATAAAGGAAAATATTAAACTATTTTGTCGTTACATTCCAATAAAATTTATGATCTAAAAGAAATGAATTAAAATTTACAAAAACATAAAATGCTCAGATTAATAGAACAAGAATTAGAGAAGTCAAATAATCCAATCTCAAAAAAAGAAATTGAACAAGTCATGAATAAGCTCCCAAAGAAAAATCTCAAGGACCAGGTACATTTCCAAGCAAATTCTATCCAATATCCAAAGAACAATTTATTCCAATATTCAATTGTGGAATAACTGAACAAATTGTGTTTATAGCATAATGTTGTACTGTGAGAAATTATGAAGGGGGTGAGTTTCAAAGAAACTTGGTAAGACTTGTCTGAACTGATGCAGAATGAAGGGAGCAGATCCAGGAGAACAACTTATACAATAACAACAAACAATTTTGAAACATTTAAAAACTTTCTCTCATTAGCACAATCAATGATTAACCACGACTACAGAGAACTCATTATGAGTCCTACTCCCCATCTTGGGACAGAGAGGTGATGAACTTGGGGAAAAGATCGAGGTATATGTTTTTTTGGCATGGCCAATGTGGGATTTTGTTTTGCTTGACAATACCTATTTGTTACAAAGCTTTTGTTTTCTTTTTTTTTTTCTTTTTCCAATGGAGGGGAGTGGGAGAGAAAATATATTTTTGTTAATTTTTAAAAATTAATATAACAAAGAAAAGTTGCCTAGATTCTCAGTGCCTTAGTAGCCTCCATTGAGAAAATGGAGGAAATGGGGATACTTCCATCTTCACTGTCTATCATTTAGGGTTGTTGTGAGGTTTTATTATTAATCAAGAGAAAAAAGATGAAAAAATAGAGAGCATGTGGAAAGAAAGTGTACACAACAGTATCCAGTGCTTTCTAGAGTTAAAGGAGGATTATTACTAGGAGGAAAAGGAGGAGGAGGGTAGAAACAGCTGTTGTGTTTGGCACTTGGGAGATGGTTGTTGTTTGTCCTTCATTCTTGAAGAGGACCATGGCATCAGGAAGATGATGCCATGACTTGTAAGTGAATTGGATTTAAGTGAGGGAGGGCTGTGCAAGGTCACCAGCCTTACTTTCTCCCCTGGAGCCATCTGGGTTAGGATATAGATCAGGATGACTGGAGATGGCCCCCAACATTTGGGAATTCATTGACTTTTGGACTCACTAGAATACTTGGGACAGAAATGCAACTATGAGATGTGGATGAGATGGTGGGCGGTGTGGAACTGGGGGTATTGGGTCTAGACAGTTTATTCCAGAAGTGTGGCAATAAAGTGGAGAAGAGAGGTGGAGGATAATTGCTAGGCAAGGGAATGGGGGTCAAGGTAGATATGTGTTTGATTTTTTTTTTGTATTGCAGAGATTCTTCTTCATCCTTTACCAAGTTAAAAGCATCATTCTACTACCTCTCCTTGCTTTCCTAACCCCATGTACAACATGCCTACCCCTCTATAGTTCATAATATCATGGCTGCTATGCAGCACCACTCTCCCCTTTCTATTGTGCCCTCTGGAATACCATTCCATTGTTGACAAACTTCTTTTCCTCCTTGACTTCTACCTCTCATACTCCTTCTTACAGTCACCAAAGACCCAGGAGATTCTACATCCATGACCACACTTTCTGGTATTAAGAACATGCTAGGAATATCCTACAAAGTAATAAAAGTCAGGACCTAATTCTGCTTGGCTATACAATTATTATGATACTGTAACTGGCATCTAGGTAGCATTTTGAGATTTATAAAGTGTTTTATATGCCTTATCTCATTTGAGCCTTACAACAATCCTATGAGGTAGGGACTGTAAGTGTTATTACCCCTGTTTTACAGATGAGAAAACTGAGGCTCAGAGACATTTAGTAACTTGCCTATGGTTAGACAGCTAGTGATTAACCGAGGTGAGATTTGAACTTGTTTCTCCTGACTCCCTGTCCTGCACTCTATCTACTATACCATATGTCAGGGGATGAGAAAAAGCCTTCTCATGGGTTTTTGTTTCATAATGAGAAGCGTAAGAGGATCACTCATTCACGTCTGTGTTTAGGGGACATTTATCAAATTCATGGTATAACTAGGCACCTTTAAAGGGCTTTTATTGCATATATTATACCTCAGACCTAAGTCCAGGAACCAATAATATGTATATGTGTGCATCTAAGTGTGTGTGTATGTATGTCTATCCTCCAAATTGGATATAGCCATATATATATGAGTGTGTTCATATATACATATATTGTCCCCTGATACATCAATGTTAGAATTCTGCTAAATCTGCTCAAAATCTTTCTTGCTCTTTTTTTCCCTAATATATTTGTGTGCACACACAGAAGACAATTAGACTTCTGTCTCTAAACAGTACATGACTATTCACAAATTCATGAGCTGAAGTTTTGTTTGCTAGTCATTTGTCCTGCCCTTGTGAAGGATAATCGTTCATTAGCTTGAATAACTTATGGGGCTTCATCAACTGGTGTTCCTTGAAAGCCTTGCAAAGAAAAGCAAGAGATTTGTAGCAGCAGGCCTTGGGAAAATCGAGCATTTTGTTTCTTATGAATGGGCAGCAATGGCTGTGATGTTTGTTTGCTTGTTTTTTGAGGGAAATATCAACTAAGTGATTAGAGAGGAGGTTCAGGGCATAAATATGTCTCACATAAATGACTTTACTGATAACTATTGCCTGTGCCTCTATATTAGCCCACATTCTTTGGTAATACATAAATGTTTTTATAGGCATAGGGACTGGATCTGTGATTTCTTCGATAAAAGGAATTCCTAGGTGACATGACTCCATCTACCAATGCAGGTGGACCCCTTTACTGGAACTTAGAGTTGCCTGGGGCATAGAGAATTAAGTGACTTACTGAGGGACAGTCCATGGCAGAGATGGTCTTTCAAGGTGGTCTTTCAAGACCTATCTATCCACTCTACCATGATAACTCATACCATATCATGGTATACCATCTCTATCTGCTATACAACGATATCTCATGTAGAATATGTATTGCAATGTGCATATAATAACCATGCCCTAAATTTATACGGTGTTTTCCAGCTTGCAAAGGACATCTTATCTTACTTTAATACTCACACAAACCTGTAGGGTAGCCAGGTGGGTGGTATTATCTCCACTTTAGAAATGAAGAAACAAAGGCTCAGAAAAGGCATAGGATTTGCCTGAGATTATATGGTTGATGAGTAGCAGGGTAAGGGCCAGGTTTCTTGATCTTCTGACATCTAGTCCAATGCTCTGTCTGCTATACCATGTGCAGACATATATGTATTATTAGCTGTGATTTGCAAACATCATTTCAACAACCCACATTGTTTTCCTGGCCAGCTAATCCTTGTTGTTTCTAATTTTTGTCTCAAATCTCAGAGAGTTCTTGTGGAATGGATCTGGATCTGATATTTTGGGTACAATTTAATAGATTTCATTTATTGCATAGGTTTTATTGTGGGTCTTGGTGCCGCTATCTATGCTTTCATCCACTGAAAGTAAAAAGAAGAGAAAAGACAAAGATGGATAAAGAAATCCTGTTGGAAAGGGTCAAAGAGAGCCTGAGGTGAAGTTTCACGCAGCTCTCTCATTCAATATTTCCCTCCCCTCCTAGAAACCAATGCTGGAAGCTATCAAAGGCCAGGGGCCACTTGTGTTGAGGTTTTGTGTGGTTCCTTCAAAATTTGAGAATGTCAAAAAAAAAAATCTGAGAATGCCAAATTCCATTTTGAACTCTAGGGGGGATTAGCTTTGCTGGCCTTGGATTCTCGAAGATCTCTGAATTCAGTGTGCCACACAATTATGCCCTGTTATTGGTCTGACTCTCTAATCTTAATCATCTGGTCTGTCCCATCATTTGAGATGCAAGCTTCATGCCCACAGGGCTTCAAAGGATTGATGAAGGCTGTCGAATGAAAAGGTGGGGGTGGGGTATAGGGAATGGGGAGGAGGGGATGCTAAATAAGGACAAGACCAAAAGAAAAACAAAACATCTTTATGCTTGGAGCAAAGGATGAGGTGCAGTCGGGTGCATGAGAGTGAACTCTGCTCACCTCCAGAGCTAACAATTCATTATTTACTATAGTACAATATGCTTCATTATTTTTGGTGCATGCACAATCTTACCAATGTGAGCTCTGTGATGTGGCACAATGAGTGCTAGATTTGACATCACAGGGTTTATGTTCAAATGTCAGCTCTGGCTGGGTGATCTTGGCAAGCCATTTAACCCTTGGGGGAAGCTCCCTTTCCTTAGCTACAAAATGAGAAACTGAATGACCACTCAGGTCCCTTTTAAGATTGAAATCTACATTTCTGTGTTCTGTCTTATGGTTCAGATCACAATCCATTGGTACTTCGTAATTCTGTGTGATTTTTGGTCGTGTCCCTCAGTGAATCTTCCATAGAAAATCTATCCATCGAACCAAGTAGAGGTACTATTTCATTTTAGCCTTCATATCTCCAACACCTAACAGTGCCTGGCAATAGTAGGGGCTTAATAAATGCTTGTGGAATTACATGAAATTGAATGTTATCTCCCCATGCTTAATATGCCACCAGCCATCTCCTTTTCTCACCAGCAAGATAAGCTTTCAAATGAGTAAAATGAGCCAACACATGAATATAATAAAAAATGGGAGAGTTGGTTGTTAAATTTTCAGTATGAGCATTTACACCTTGGAAATCAGCAAATGCCACAAATCTAGTCTTAATTCATTCTTTTGATGATTGTTTAGGCTTAAGAAAGTGATAGAGAAAATGGTAATGCAGATTAAATTTTAAAGTATATCATGGAAACAGGGTTTTGTTTTTGCTTGTCTTAGAGAGTCAGTTATTAAACTGTTATCAGCAACCCCCCTGGATATAATGTTCATTGTTTATTTTGCTTCAAAGCACCAGCAGTATGGACTTAGAGAGCCACTGGTAGCTAACTCCTAAATTAGACACTCTCCAAGGTTCCATTTCTCATTTCCTCTATGATGATTTGACTGGAGTTTATGGGATACCAAGACCCAGGCAATGAAGAATTTTAACAACAAGAAATAAGTCATAAGGGTTTCTTTATGAGAAATGTAACTGCTGCTGGGGCCATGTAGGGTGGCTATATACCTAGCTAGAAACTCCAGGGAGGTCAGGGCTGTTACCTAGACCCTCAGCTGTGAATCAAGGCCAACACATATTAGCAAGGCTAACTTCGTGCCTCATCTCCAGATCTTTCTTTCCAGTGGCAAGATCTGGTTGATTCCACAGTTCCAGAACCTGACTCACTGTAACACTGTCCTATAGGATTTGTTGTATGGGTTCTTCTCTGCCTTTCTCAGAAAAAAAAAAGTGTCTTCATTCCTGTTGAGGGAGAGGTTCATATTCCTATTCTCTTCTACCTACCACACAACCAAGAAATCTTCCCTTGCTTTGACTGATGGAGAAGTCAATAGTGGCTTGTTCCCAGATGTAGAAGAAAAATGACTCAGGACCTCCCGTGCTAGGTTTGGTGGGGAAAAGGATTGTGAGCATAGCCCTCAAGAAACCCTGTATTGGCTGGTGTCTCTGCACAGCTGTGTGTGAGCACAGTGATTAAGCACAAAGCCAGAGGCCTGTGTTCCAGATGCACGCAGCTGGAGGCACGCCATTGCTGCTGTCTCAGAACATGGACTGCGCCTGAAGCTCCACTTGGGCTGCATTCAGAGGGAGAGGCAATCAGCAGGGCACAATTTATAGCCCTAAACTGCTGCCAAATCCTTCACCTCTCTTCTCTTTTTCTGCTTCCTTATCTGACTTTCTGAATTTATATTCTTTTTCACCTCATTTGGGAGCCCCTGCCAAGAGGGTTTTCCGTCTTTTGTTCCCAATTTTTCTATATGCCACGTGACATTATGGCTAGCTTTGGAATCAAAAGACATGGGTTCAAATCTCCACTCCATCATTTACTAGCTGTAAGATCTTGTACAAGTCATTTCTTGGAGCCTTGATTTATCCCATTGTGAAATTAGAAAGTTAATAATTCAGAGGGTATATGACATAGTGGATAAAGTGCTGGAATTAGAACTGAGAAGACCTGGGTTCAAATCCAATCTTGGAAACCCTGGACAAATTACTTAACCTCTCTGTGCCTAAGGCAACTCCCTAGATCATTTACATCAAGAAATGGAGTTTCTTCTGATAGTTAGCTTTTCTTAGCAGTATAAGGATCTAAGACAACTCCAAAAGACTCATGATGGAAAATGCTATCCACATCCAGAAAAAGAACTCTGGAATCTGAATCCATACTATTTGCTCTCTTTCTTTTTTGTTTCTTCTTTCTTGTGGTTTCTCCCATTGGTTTTAATTCTTCTTTACAACATAACTAATGTGAAAATATGTTTAATATGAATATATATGTATAGCTTATATCAGATTGCCCACCATCTTGGGGAGGGGGGAAGGGATGGAGGAAGGGGGAGAAAATTTAGAACTCAAAATCTTATAGAAGTGAATTTTGAAAACTAAAATAAATAAATAAATTTTTTTAAAAAAAAGAATGAGAGTCTGGGGGGTACCACCAATAACCTATTCCTTTTGATTTCAATTGCATAATGATTTGAATAAATCTAAATAACATATGCAAAAAAAGGAAATGAAGTTTCTTCTTCTTAGCAGAGAATTTTATTGCTGATGGACCCACACTTATAAAACATTGCAAGATTTATAAAGCGTTTTCATAGTTCTCAAAAATCTAGAATCACTTCTATGATCTGAGGATGTGAGGTAGGTAAAGTATTTTTCCTTTCCTGCAGATGAAAAAGCTGAAGCACAGAGAGATCCTAGGATCACAGATTTCAGGCTGAAAGAAGTCAGTTATTTCAAGGCTCCTCTTTTGATGGATGAGGAAACTGAGGCACAGAGAACTTTAGTGACTCATCCATTTTAGTTTTTATTCTCCTTAACCTTTCTGTAGCATTTGCCATTGTTTACCATCCTCTCTTTGAAATTCTCTCCCTCCTTGGTTTCTGCAGTTCCATTCTCCGCTGGTTCCCATCATTCTTCTCTTATAACTTGTTCTCCTATTCCAGTTCTTTTTCCTCCAACATCAACTCCCTAAACCATTGCTGTAGTTTCATGATTGGTGACGTGACCTATGAGGTCACACGACTAGTAAGTGTTGGAGTTGAATTTCCAAGACAGACCTCCTGATCTGAAGTTTAAAGCTCTTTCCATATGCCCCACTACCTGTAACTGACCTCCAAGATCCCTTTCATCTCCCACACCATGAGCGTGGGAGTTACAAAATCATTTCCTGAGCAGAGATAGAGGATGACCATAGGACTGCCTCGAGGAAGGTATAAAGTGCCTCTTGACCAGGGCACTGCCATAATTTACCACTGTCAGAATAAGGTTGCCACACAAACCACCAACCTACCCACCCTTGCCAATTCAACAATAAAGTATCTGAAAGAGGGGATTGGTTATACAAAAAAATACCGATCAATCAACAAGCAATAAGCATTTGTTTAGCACCTACTGTGTACCAGGCCCTGTTCTAGGAACTAGAGAGTCAAAAAATGAAACTATTCTTGGTCTCAAGGGGCTTATATTCTAACAAGAGGGACAACATATGCAAATATAGGCATGTACAGAATGAATTTAAATAAATACAAAACAGATAAATACCAGGAAGATTGGGAGGGAGAGCACTAGGTCTTTTGGGAACCAGAAGACCTTGAGCTGTGTATTGAACAAAGAGAGACAGAGGTGAAGAGGGAAATCATTCCAGGCATAGAGGACAGCTAGTACAAAGTCACAGAGATAGAAGATGGAGTGTCCTGTGTGGGAAACAGAAAGAATGCCAGTTTGACTGGATCATGAGTACAGAATGGTGACTAATGTATAGATATCTAAAGCATATCAACACTTTTGTACCTGGTCATGGACCAGAGATTACCAATCTAGAACTAAAAGGGACACTAGGTTATCTAGTCCCACCCCCTCATTTGACAAACTGAGTCCCAGAGAGAGTAAGTGACTTTCCTAAGGTCACAAAGGCAATAAATGGCAGAAACGGGATTTGAACTCGGGTTCTGACTCTAAATCCAGCATTCTTTCCACTATAGCTCACAGGCAGCTTTCTCCTCAATGGGACACATGGTTACTGTGGTATGGACCAATGAGGCAGGCTATACAAACTGAGTGAGAGAGAAGGGATAGAGCCCATCAATCCATCATGACAAGAGGCTCCCTATGCATTGGAGCTATCATTAGGGCAGGGTAACTGGAACTTTGTTCTAGGGTGTTGACATTTTGAGGGCTCCAATAGCATTGTTCCAGAGCATACTACCTCCCCCTACTCAGTGGCTGCACTACAGGTAAATTTCCACATCCCCTCCCCCCACATCCACCCACTCACCCCATGCCCCAAGTGTAAAAATTCTTAGTTGCAGCTCTGTTGTGGACTGGGAGTTTCCCAGGCTCATAGTGATATAGGTATAAGTGCAATGATAAGAGGCTCCTGATAATCTACATTTCTTTGACTTAACTTAACCCCTTCATTTTATACACTGTCCTCCTTCAAGATCTCTAAGAATGACTCCTGTGTTTGCATGCCCCCCAAGTACTCCCCCACCACTCTGTCTGACAAAGCTCCTATCACTCACATTAGCCAGTTTCTTTCTTTTCCTCAGAAATCAATCTTGTGATCCTTGGGTTCTTATTAGTGTTTCTTCCAGGATGTTGACATCTTGCTGGTGCAGTGACAAGAACACAGCAGGGTCTTCCGCAGCCTTGCCGAATACTTGGCATTCACTGGGGTGAGAAGCCTGCTGTCCTGAGATCTCCAAGCACTTTCCAGATGGCTCTGGCTGTCAAGTGCATTTGGAGAGAAATTGAAATAGTGGAAGCTAAATAACCTGCTCAAGGTCAACAGTTAAAGGGTAGAAAGACTCCCTGGAACAGAAGGCACTAAGCTAGAGGTTCTTAACCCTTTTGAGTATGTTAGGGACCCCTTGGCAGTCTGGTGACCTCTTTCTTAAATACATAAAATAAACTACATAGGATCCCAAAGGAAGCCAATTACCTGGAGATGCAGTTATCTATCTATCTATCTATCTATCTATCTATCTATCTATCTATCTAT
>NW_020954567.1:19242222-19284712 GCF_900497805.2 Vombatus ursinus
TATCTATCTATCTATCTATCTATCTATCTATCTATCTATCTATCTATCTATCTCTATATAGACATATATATTTATATATACACATAGATATATTAGTTCAAGGGCCCCAAGTTAAGAATCGCTACTTTAAACAATGGTGTCTCCCAATCCCACTAGGTATATATATATATATGATCCATGATAGAAGAAAACAAGTGTGTCTGACACCCAGCCAAATGGACCGATAATGTGCCTATGTGAGGGCCATGGGAGATACAAGTGTGTACCCCATTGTCCTTGTCCAAAAGCAGCTTCCAATCTAGCCTAGGAAACAACACACACATGAAACCATAGCAAGAGAAATCTGTTTCCTTTACCCTGTCTTCCATGCTTCAGCAAATCATGGAAGTAACTGGTTTCTTGAAGGCTATACCAGCAGAGCAAAAGTCCTATTACATCCTACCAAGGTAAAAAGACTTAGAGTAATAGTTCCCATTTCCTTAGTGTGGTAAAATTTATAAAATACTTTTTTCATAACAACCTCATGGGCTAAATAGACCCATTTCCTAAGGTATGAAAGGAGTTGAATTCTGTATCTGTGGAGTGCACCCACACTAAAGAAATCACAGATCCTGATGTAACAAACTACATTGGTTACTTCCCCAATTTTCACTTGTGTTCACTCACAGTCTGGGGATCCAGTCTGGGTCCCCAAAGGTTTCTGTTACCTTGGGTAGTTGACCAAATGTTAAACTATATGGTAGGGGTTACCAGGGGGGTTGGTAATTCAGAAGAGAGGGTCAGAAGCACATGGGCTGGAGTAGGTTTCTTGGAAAAGGTGGATGAATTAGGAAGCTACCTGGGTAGAGCCCAGCTTAATGGAGGAGGGATGGAGAAGAGAGAATGTGGAGCCAAAGCAAAAGGTGGGCAGGACAAATCTCAGTCTAACATCTTGATGATGTGCTCAGGCTCTCTATGGTAGAGTTTGGCTATACTGGTTTATTGATGTCATTGAGAAATGAGCTGGTTGAAACAGTGTTTTGCCCAGGGTATCCCATTACATCCAATACCCTGAATTTTGTCAATATATTAAATAGCCAATATATTATATTGACCAATAGTCAATATATTAAAACACTTAACCTGCAATTTGGGGCCACAATGACAGCTGCCAGTAGATAGTTAAAGGGAGTTTCCTCTTTTCTCTGTTCTTGGATTGTCCGTGTACCACTGTCCAGCAGAAGAAGGAGCCAGGCAGTTTGCTGGCTCTCTCTTTCCCATAATGCCACCTCATTCTGTCAATTTTTATGAGTTAATAAAGCATCTACAAGGGCTTAACTGGATCCAGCAAAATTGAGATCAGCCAGTACTCAGGTCCCACTCAATTAACTTGTGCTCCTGAGGGTGTGGAGGCAGAGAGCAAAGGGGCAGGAAGACTGTTAATTACTTTCAATCAGGCCGGCTGTGGCATGCATTTCTTGCCAGCCCACTCTCTCTGAGTCCATGAGGTGACCCAGGCTGCTGTAGAGCGAAGATTAAGTGGGTTTGCAGAGGACTTTCTGAAGGAGGTTAGCATCCTACCTCTGATAGGAGTTCCTCAGTGGAAATGAAATTCAATAAGATGTCTTACCATCTGCTGCCCCCTAAGGATCTTGGTACCTTTCCCTCTGAGTTGCAGCTGAAACCTCCCCTAGGCGATGCCTCTCCTGTTAGAATGTCAGCTTCTTGAGAGCAGGAACTGTCCCTTCCATCCATCCATACCCCCAGTACCTCGCCCAGTGCTTGGTAATATGTATGTATGTATATACACATACACATATATACATGTATTTGTACAGTGCTTAATAAAAGGAGGCCATCTCCAGTCATCCTGATCTATATCCGGCCACTGGACCCAGATGGCTCTGGAAGAGAAAGTGAGGCTGGTGACTTTGCACTGTCCTACCTCACTGAAATCCAATTCACTTTCAAGTCATGCCATCACCTCCCTGATGCCATGGTCCCCTTTGAGAATGAAGGATGAACAACAACATGCTTAATAAAAGCTTTTTCTGTCATTCATTCATTTGGGGAAATAAGGGGTGCTGATTCCCAGGACATTCACTCAGTGTGCTTCTTTCACCTCCTCTCCAATGTCTACCCAGTTTGTTCAGCCAAAGAAATAACTTCCCAGGGTTCTCTCAACATGCAGGTAGGTAGCATGCACCTACCTCTTCTGTCTCAGCTCCTGCTGATATCACTAGAGGTGTGAAACCCCCCCATAACAGGGATGATAGATTTTGAGTTAAAAGGAACCTCAAAGAACATCTAGTCCAATCCACTCCCTTCATTTTACAGATGAAGAAACTGAGGCCTATCTATGTAAAATGACTTGCTCAAGGTCATAAGATAGTAAGTATGAGAGCTGAGATTTGAACCTACCTCCTCTGATGCCAAAACTAATGCACTTTCCACTGTACCATGATGCCCCCTAAAGCTGGCAAGGCTCTGCCATGCTCCCTTTCATTCCATGATTATCCTTGTACTCTCTGTCTCCAAATGGTGGGTTCTCAGTCTGCCTAACATAATATTAAGTCCTTAGCATAGGCAGAATAGGCAATGGCCTACATAATACGATTTTTTAAGGCTTCTAGAAAGGTCCCTCTGGCTTATCCATCCCCTTAATTCTCTCACATGCTTTTTGGTGCCTGAACCTTCAAAGTCCTTCCTCCCTTCATCTTCTGGCTTTGATCTCTGCTTACAATGCATATCTAGGAAACTGAAGTAGAAAAAGTCCTGGATTAGTTCTATTTCCCACTCTGCCACAGACTAGAAACATGTCCTTAGATCATTCATTTACCTCTCTTAGACTCAGTTTCCCTTTCTATAAAAAGGATGGTCAGACTTAAAGCTGAAAAATACCTTAGAGGTCATTGAGTCTGCCCTCCCCTTACTTTACAGATGAGGAAACTGAGATCCAGAAACTTGTCTTTAGGGTAGCAAGGGGTATAGTGGACAGTTTGGAGTCAGGAAGACTGGATTTGATTTCTGCCTCCCAGACTTGAATCAGTTGCTCAATCCTGGGTAAATCACTCAATGTCTTTCAGTCAATAAAGATTTATTAAATGTCTACTATGTGCCAGATACTGTGCTAAGCTCTAAGGAGACAAAATCAAAAACACAGTCCCTGCTCTCAAGGAGACCACAGTCTAATTGGGCTGATAACATACAAATGGCTCCGTACAAACAAGCTATATACAGGGTAAATTAGAAATAATCAACAGAAGGAAGGCACTAGAATTATGGGAGATTGGGAAAGGTTGACTGAAGAAAGTGGGATTTTAGCTGGGACTTGAAGGAAGCTGGAAAAGCCAAGAGTGGAGGAGAGGAGGGAGAGCATTCCAGGCATGGGGGACAGCCAGAGAAAAATGCCCAGAGCCAACGGAGACAGTCTAACTCATGGAATAGTAAGGAGGCTGGTGCCACTGGGTTGCAGTGTATGTTGTTGGGGAGTAGGAGAGAAAATGGGAAAATACTGGAAAGAAGGGAGAGGTTATAAAGGATTTTGAAAGCCAAACTTTCATATTTGATCCTGGAGGTGATAGGGAGCCACTGGCATTTACTGAGTAGAGGAGTGTCTCAGTTTCTCCACCTGTAAAGTGGGAATAATAATTCCTGAAGCAGTACTACCTTGCAGGCTCATTCTTGAGGTTCACATAAAGTAATATGCTTTGAAAATAGTCAGGATTTGACTCTGGGTTCTCCTTCTAAATCCAATGCACCCTTTCCATTGCACAGTGATATATAGAATTGGACTAGAAGACTTTTTAAGACATTCTATGATTTATGTCTTGGTGTCAATGAACTTCTGGACTTCCATCATGGGCTCATAGATTTAGAGCCAGAAGGGACCTTAGAGGTCATCAAATGCAACCTACTCATTTTATAATAGAAGCTAATAGTAGAGGGAAGGGACTAGCATTGGGGGTTGGGGGAGGGGATCTGGAAAGGCTTCTTACAGAAGATGGGATTTTAGCTGGGAATTGAAGGAAGGCAGAGCAGCCAGGAGGTAGAGATCAGTAGGGAGAGAATTCCAGGCATAACTCAGAAGTCAAAGGACCTGAGTTAAAATCTCATCTCTGACATGGTCTGTGTAACTTTGGATATGTCACTCAACTTCCCTGGGCCTTAGTTTCCTTACCTGTAAAATGAGAAGATTGACTGAAATCAGAAAAATGACCTCTGAGGTCATTTCTAGGTGTAGATCTATGTGTCTATGAGAGATTTCTGCATCCTCAAACTACTGTCTAGGGCATTTTCGTGTTAATCAAAAGAAGAGGCAGCTAGATGGCGCAGTGGATAGAGCACCAGCCCTGAAATCAGGAGGACCTGAGTTCAAATCAGACCTCAGACACAAAACACTTACTAGTTGTGTGACCTTGCATCACCTAGCCAAAAAAAAAAAAAAAAAAGAAGAAGAAGAGAGAGGAGACAGGGGATGCTTTTGACATCCTCCCAGTAATCTTGTGTCCTTGTTATAGCTGGGCTGATCTATGTATCAGGCAGCAGGCCAGTCAGTGCAGGATACTTGGTGATGCTGTGGCAAATCTATAATCGTATCATAAGGGTACTCCCCACAATGATGTTGATCATAACCCTGCTAGGCCTTCTCAACAAATTCTTCTCTATGTTCTTCTAAGTTTCTTCTTAGAGGTTCCACCCAACACATTGGAAGCTTTTTCTGTTCTTTTAATTTTTTATTTTTTGGAGGCAATCAGGATTAAGTAACTTGCCCAGGGTCACACAGCTCTGTTCTTTTTAATATCCCAAGAGTACCAACATAGCATTGAGCTGTCTGTCCATCTGTTATCTCTCCTGGTCATAACATAAGCAACCTCCCTCCTTTTCCCACAGACATTTAAGAGTATCTTTTTGTGCACTCCTCACTCACAGATCATTGGTAACTTGCTTCTAGGCTACTTAGGCTCACCATACATCTTTCTATTGCTGTTTATATCGCTTGTAAATTTGAATCTTCTGCAGTCATGGTGTTCCATGATTCACAGCCACAAGACAGCTTGGGAAGAATCCTCATGCGAAAAAGATAGGTTCATGCAGTAGGGCATAGATAGGGAGTCATCAAAAATACTGAAACAATGACAACTTTGAAAACATAAGGTCCCAAATGCAACCTAACTTAATCTCCTCCTCCCAGTTAATTCTGGGCTCAGTTCACTGCCCCTTGGCAGAAGATAACGACCAATAAAACTGTTGCTGTCCAGCTCAATTGATAGCTTGGCCAGTCAGTGACATTGATAGGAAAGAGAGAGAAGGACTGGTCTTCTTCCTCTACATTTGTATGCGTCTATTTACTATTCCTAGGTTCCTATTAGTACAAAATGCTAGATGTTATAGTGGAGAGAGCTCTGGTACTGCAAATCAGAAAGACCTGAGTACGAACCCTGCTTCAGACATTTCCTAGCTCTGTGATTCCGGGCAAGCCACTTAACCTCTCTGCCTCAGTTTCATCTTTAAAATGAAAGCATCTGCGTCCCAGGTTATTGTAAGGATTAAAAGAGATATTTTATGTAAAACTCTTGCAAGCCTTAAAGATTTATATGAACATTAGCTATTATTATTACTATTATTATCATCTAGGAGAGGTCTTCCAGTCCTTTCCATTAACAAAATAGAGTTTAGCGAAGAGGTAAGTTGACACCTTGAGGAAATAAAGTCACTTTCCTTGGGGTAGGGAGCATGAGAATAGCCTTCTCTGGGTGGTGGTCAATGAGACAGTGGAGGAGGCAGGTCTAGGGTGATGCCTGCAGTGGAGAGGGACAAGGGAAAGGGAAAGGAATGAGTGGTTGCTAAAATTTAATTCAATAAACATAGATTTAATATCTATTTTGCATGAAGCACTGTGCTAGGCACTGAAGTACCCAGATGAAAAAATAATAGCCCCTGTTCTCAAGAAGGTTACAATTAAATGGGGTGTTGTTGTTCAGTCATTTTTCAGTCATGTCTCACTCTTCATGACCCCATTCAGGGTTTTCTCGGTAAAGATACTGGAGTGGTTTGCCATTTCCTTCCCAGCTCATTTTACAGATGAGGAAACTGAGGCAAACAAGATTAAATGACTAGCCTAGGGTCACACAGCTAGTAAGTGTCTGAGACTGAATTTGAATTCAGAAAGCCTTCCTGACTCTAGGCCCAGAATTCTATTCACTGTACCACATAGCTGCCCTATAACATATGATATGGTAACACAAATAAGTATGATACACATAGAATGTGATAGGAGCAAAGAAGAAATCCAAACATAGTTTGCATCATCTGGGATAGATGTGAGGGCACCCTTTGAGCAAGCATTACGCAAATGGAGAGCCATGCTCAGCCAATAGGATACTTACATCCCTGACCTATACTCTATGTATACCTATAGATCCAGATGAAGTGCTGTAGAAAAAAATTGAGATACTCTCACTTCTGTATCATCCAACCATCTATCCCAGTCATCTTTCTGCCATGTGCCTGCTTCTACAGCCTCTGGACCATGCAACATACAGATACCATGCCCTGGAAGACTTATCTACTTAGTTTTGGAATTGGGACTAAACTTTCCTGATTGGTAAATTAGTACAAACACACCTATTCATTATATCCAGTCAATTCTAAATCATATTTTACTTCTTATTCAGTAATCCATTCCATCTATCTTCTTACCATCCACCCTTCAGCTATCACACTATTCCTGCTCCCCCACAACCTCTTATTCTTGGGACCATAATTATATCAGTACAGTCATTGCTTCTGTAAAAAGTATGTCAATGGACTTCCCTATGGTTCCACTCACCATCCCTATGATTTCACAGGATAAATCGCCCTTCCCCAGGCACCACGAGTTCCTTGAGGTCAGGGACTATGCCACTTTTGTATTTGTACACCCAGTGCTTGGCATAAAGTAAGCACTTAATAAATGCCTTTCATTCGCTCATTCTCTTTCATCTAGGGTGATCAGAGAAGGCTTGTTGGAGTAGGTGGCATCTGCACTGAGCCTTGACATTAGGATTTCAAGATGCAGAGATTTTTTTTAAAGCTTCTACATAAGAAGAATTGCATTGAAATCAAAAACAAAAAAAAAAGAAAATATCTATTTGGAAACAAGTCACATTTACAGACTATCAATCAGGATGAAATAAATTATTTAGAAAATAATACAAAGAAAAATAATTGCCACATTTAATTATAATTCTTTGAAGAAAATAACATTTTTTAATTAATCCTCAATAAATTTCTTCAGAAGTCCATGCTATTCACCTCAAGGAAATTACAGGGTTTCAGGGGTATAAGACAGCCTGTTGGATTATAGAAAAGTTCAAGAGTACAGAAAATGATCAAGAAACAGCTTTGTGGTACAATTGGGCTAAAACATAGAGGCATGAAGGGGAGAGGTATAAAAATCAGGCTGGAAAGAAAGAATGGAGCCTGCTTTTCAGAGACTGAAATGCCAAGTGCAAGCAGCTTATATTTTGTCTTAAAGTCGATAGGGAGCCACTGAAGATTGTGAGGCATAGGAATGACACATTCAGACCTATGCATCGGGGAGATTATTTTTGTATTTATTTGAAAGCTAAGTTGGAGAAGGGAGATTATGGAAGAAAGAAGGCTATTACAATAATTTATGGGACAAGTCGTAGGATTTTGGCAATGTGAGGGGAAAGAAGACAAGAGTCAGAAATATTGCAGAGGGATAATTCACAGAGGGAAGCTAAGTGGAGCAAAGAATAGAGCGCCAGGCCTGGAGTCAGGAAGACTCATCTTCCTGGGTTCGAATCTGGCCTCACACACTTACCAGCTGTATGACCCTGGGCAATTCTCTTAACCCTGTTTGCCTCAATTTCCTCATCTGTAAAATGAGCTGGAGAAGGAAATGACAAACCACTCCAGTATCTTTGCCAAGAAAACCCCAACTGGGGTCATGACGAGTTGAAAATGACTAAAACAACTGAATAACAAAATAATTCAGAGAAAGGAACAAGTCAAAAATGACAAGATTTCGAACTAGGATGATTGTTGGGACTACGGTGGTGCCATCAACAGAAGTGAAGTTAGGAGGGAGGACCAAGTTAGATCTGTTAGGGACGTGCTGAATTTGTGGCACTAGCGGACATCCGAGTGGAGATGTCTAGCAGATAGCTGGAGATTGGGAAAGTAACTGAAGCTGGATATAAAATGTGTGAGTCATCTGCTCAGAGGTGATAATTGAAGCTATGGATGAGATTGTCAAGGGAAAGAGTGTAAAGAGAAGAGAAAAAAGGACAAAGGAACCCCAGAGAATGGTCACATCTAGGGAATGGGGAGCAGAGAAGAAGCACGAACAAGAGAGGCATGCAAAGACAACTTTGCCCAGTGAGCCCCAAACCTGGCTAAAGTGAGTGGTAAGCGAGTTATCTAGCTACACTTCTCAGACTTTCACCCGATATCTTGGTGGTGAGTTAAGTGTGTGCCAGAGAATCACACACTGAGAAAAACAGTCATGAAACATTGTCATTAGACACTGTCCTTAGGACTCATGCTCTTGGGACCACAATTCATTTAGAGAGCTTCTTTGACCTAGCCCAAGATCAACCTGCCCCATATAGAATTGCCTTCTAGAGCAAATATCATTATATCAAGATGCCAATCCCCCTCTTTTCTTCCTCTTCTGCTCTTACCTCTTTCCCCTCCCCCCACATTGGTGGCGTCTTCTCTTTTCTCTTAGGGATTGATGCTCTTGGCCATGAAGCATACCTGACTCTTGTCTTCTTGGGCCCAGCCTGTGTGACAGAGGTATTACTCCAGCTATTTTTGGAGTGTCAGACCATGCCGTAGGCTATCCTCAATGTGCCCTTCTGCTCTTCAAGCAAGAGATTCTAAATCCAGAGGGATCTGTTCTGAGACCTTAGGGCTGGGCCCAGGAATCCTAGAGTCAGCGTAGAATTGCCTCTGTCAGCCTCTCCCACGCAGAACAGTGGCCACCATGTCATGAAAAGCAAACAGATATTTGGGCAGCTAAGTGGCACAGTGGATAGAGAACCAGGCCTGGAGTCAGGAAGACCTGAGTTCAAATATGGCCTCAGACACTTACTAGCTGTGTGACCCTAGGCAAGTTACGTAACCCTGTTTGCCTCAATTTCCTCATCTGTAAAATGAGCTGGAGAAGGAAATGACGAACCACTTTGTATCTTTGCCAAGAAAACCCCAAATGGAGTCATGAAGAGTCAAGACAGAACAACAGCAACAGTAACAATCAGATATTTGTTAAAGACAACTAGGTTATGTAGGTAGCAAGGAAGAGGGGGTCAGGGAGACAGATATAACTCCAGCTTCTCTGTAGCCAGAGTTTGTACCCTTTGCACTGGGCCACCCAGCAATCCTTTCATGCCAAGGTTCAGCAGTGCCATGGGAAGAATGAGAAGGTGGGGAGGGAAAGGAGTGTGGGCATAAACAATGTGTTTAATAAATAGGTATAAGCTGCTATCATAATTATGCTGTTCTTAAAGGGGAGATGGAGAGATGCCAGCTAGATAATAATAATTATTGTTGTTATTATTATTAGCATTTATAATGCACTTTAAGGTTTGCAAAATGCTTTAGAAATATCCCATTTTATCTTCATAATAATCTTGGGAGTTAAATGCTATTATTATCCCCTTTTTACATGTGAGGAAACTGAGGCAAACAAGGGGTAAATACAATTAGATGGATTCAGAATCTTGTTAAAAGATTGAATCCAATGAATAAACTTTATTGGTTCAATGTCACTTAAGGGAATAGGTCACCAGTGGAGTGCCCCAAGGATCTAAGAGAGACATGGTCACCAAGACAAGGACAGTAATTATCTCACTGAATTCGGTCATTTGGAGTATTGTGTTTGGTTCTGAATGCCACATTTTAGAAAGAAAATTAATAAGCTGCAGAGTGTCTGGAAGAGAGCAGCTAGGACAGTAAAGAGACTCATGCTCATGCCATAGAAGGATTAGATGAAGGAACTAGGAATGTTTAGCCTGGAGAAAAGAAAACTTAGGGGGAAGCATGACCATTGTCCTCAAGTATGTGGAGAGTTGACACATGGAAAAAGTACTGGATTTGTTCAGTTTGGCCCCAGAGAATGGAACTAATAGCAATAGAGAAACTATTCCACAGGCTTTGCATCATATAGATGCCCAATACCTGCCACCAGGCACCCTTTTCTAGGGACAGATGCCCAACACCCGCCACCATGCACCCTTTTCTGGAGATGGAAATCAGGAGCCAGCTGAACTGGCCCATTTCAGATAAGCTGTTCCAGAATGGAGCTGGCCAGTTTTCATCATTCCTCACTCTTCCAATTCTGGTGCACAGTGCATGTTGGCCAAAGGATGGCACAAGACATAACTCTCTGCAGACACAGATACCCCTACACTTGTGTACACACCAGGCACCAGTGTCGCTGTATGTACATAGAAGGAAAGACCTAAACTCATTGTAGGCACCCTACCTCTACTGCTTTCACTCATTCTTACCATTCCTTCTACTTACCACCATGCATCAGTCAGTCTGGCTGCAGATATACCAGCCCCCTTCCCAAAATCTTATCCCACTAAATATGCTGGCTGGAATATCAGTTAGTCAGCTGACACTGGCTTCAGCTATTTGTATAACTCTGACAGGAAGGTAGTGTTACAGAGAAATCTCTGGACAGCCACCCATGTAGGCACTGTGTGCTTAAATTTTGCTGCCCCCTGCCACCCCCCACAAGTCTCAATCATACAAATACTGCATCAGTCAGCCAATAAGTAGATAAACATTTATCAAGCACCTACTACGTGCCAGGCAATGTGCTAAGCACTGGGTTTATTGTGGCATACATACCCATTTTTCCTCTCAATTCAGCTTGTCTTCCCAAATCCACAAACTATCACAAGAACTTTTCCCTTCTGCTAGGCTACTCGTTTTCCATAGGTCATGGGTCCTGCTGCTCCTGGACACATGCAGAAAAGTACAAAAGGGACAGTTCATCCCTTAGGGCACCAGAAAAAACTGCCTCCTGGCAGGTGAATTCCAAACAATTCTCTGGGGTGGCTTAGGTGGTAGAGTGGGGAAGGGGAGGCAGGAGGAACTCAGCTGCTCTGGATGCACCCCTAATAAAGACTTTGTAGGGATGGGCTGGACTGATGTCGTGTTTGGATACTGCACCTGCTCCTGCCTCATCTACACTCACAGTCTATGGAGCAGATTATGAAGGGTTAATGCCAGTACTCTGGTGCATGCCATGAATTATATCCCTGTTTATTAGGTCAAAAAACATTTATGAAGAGCTTACTTTGTGCCAGGAACTACGCTAAGCACCAGTTGTTATTCTCAGCGCTACTTTCCAGAATGAGAATCAGCCAGCTCCCCATAGTTCCCAGGATGATGCCGGGTCCACTGCTATTGAGAAATGGTCCCACCATTCTGCTTTTAGAAGATGTGCATTTGGGGCTGAGCAGTTCCGAGAGGTGAGCTGACCAGACAAAACAGTGTTTGCTGCCCTCTGGTGGTAGATAAGAGCTATAGGGAATGAACTGGTCAAAGTGCTGAACTACCAATTGAACAATCAAAATATTCTTAATTGAACCCCCTACCACCATGTGCACTGCACTAGATCCTTGGCGGGGAGGTAGGGAGAAGCATACAAAACTTAAAGATATAGTCCTTGCCCTAAATGAACTTACACTCTAGTTGGGAGACGTATATGTGTGCCAGGCATTATAACAATATAGCACTAAGGCTATCAACGTGGCTGAGAAAAACCATTGAATTTAGAATCAAAAGACCTGAGTTCAAATCCCATCTCTGATATTTTCTGTCTGCATCACTTCAACAAAGTTGCTCCTTATCTCTGAGCCTCAGTTACCTTATCTATAAAATGAGGGCACTGTTACCAGGTCATCCCTGAAATCTCTTCCTTCTCAATATTCTGTGGTACAAATGAGTGGAACATGGAAATGCTGCAGGAGGCCATAAGAGGGAGAGACTATTTGGGAACTGAGACAGTCAAAAAATTTTCACAGAGGACTTGAGCTGGAACTTGAGAGAAAGAAGGAAGTAATGACTTCCCCTGTCCCCATCCCAGATTTCACAGAGCACTTTGTACCTATACATAGTTTATCATGTAATAATACATATTATAGGAACCTCTCTTTGTGTTTTATTCCTCTATTAGACTGTAAGGTCTAGGAGGGCAGGGATAGTGTCTTATCTGAGCTTTGTATCTCCTCTAGCATCTAACACAGTGCTGCACACTCTGTAGGTACTAATAAGTGTGTTTCGAATGAATGAAGGCATCCCAGGAAAAGCATAAGCAAAAACACAAAGGTGGGAATGAGCAAGGCACCCAGCAATATGCAAATGTTTATTGAGCACACACTATGTACAAGGCACTGTGCTAGGTCCTGTGAGATCTGTAAAGTAATATAGGTACATTTCTTATCCTGAAAAGGCCCACAAAGGCATGGGTGAGTGACAGTAAGTAGATGCATCTATTTAATTGCATAGATGGTATTTGCACCAAGGGTCCTGTAGAAGGCATTAATGGTTCGAAGGTGAATTGGGCCAAATTGTGGAGGGCTTTGAGGGTCAAGCCAAGAAGTTTGGAAGTTATCTCACAGGCGGTCGGAAGTAGCATGACAAAAGCAGTATTCTAGGAAGATTGACTTGGGACTGACAATAGGGTGCAGGATGGATCAGATGGAGGAAGAGGACAACGTAGAGAGACCATTTAGGACGCTATTACAGCTATCCAGCTATGAAATGACAGAAACTTCAACTGGTTTGGTGACAACGACAATGGAAATGGAAAGATCAATCAATAAACATTTATTAAATGCCTAGACTTAATATTCTGGTCACTGTGCTAAGAGACAAAAGACATAGTGAATGGCTGGATACGAGGTGAGACATGGTCCAGTGTCTAGGGCCAGCCAGCAGACACAGTGCGCTAATTTGTACACACCCAGTTACAAAATAACTGGCCATAAGGGTAAGAGCTCCAAAGATGGATTAACTTCCCCAGAGCCTGGGAATACTAGGATATAGAGCAGGCAGTGAAAGAGGAAAGGGTAAGGAGAATTGGAATGCTGAGGATCAAAGGCGTGCTGCCTCATCCTTCCTGCCCTCAGCCTCAACTCCTTAGGAAAGTATATCCTATTTGGAATGTGCTTAGTTGGCAAGCCTGAGAATGTTGATCTTGAGTTATGACCTAAAACTGCCTTCTAAGCAACCTCTAGCATTTATAGTTCTCTCTCTCTCTCCCTCAACTTGTCTGGCCTGGATTCAAACCAGTAACGAATAGGCTATAACTTCACAGGACTCTCAACCTCCTCTGAGCTAACCCACTCTTGGCCCCCAGAAACTGCTGCATGGACTGGAATGGGCCTGAAGCTGAGATTCCCACCCCCCACCCCCCAAGGCAGAGAGCTCTCTCCTTAAGGCATGCTTTTCTGAATTCTTCATATTCATTGTTCATTTGTTTGTTTTTACAAAGCAATGATATTCCATTATTTGTGTACCGAAATTTGTTCAACCATTCCCCAATCGATGGGCATCTGCATTGTTTCCAGTTCTTTGCTACGCAGAGAGTACTGCTATGTATATTTTGTTGTACATGGGACCCATGTTTCTAACTTGAACCTCCATAGTATCTGTGTCTAGCACTGGGACATCTAGGTTAACAGTTATAGATACCTTAGTCACTTTTTTTTAAGGCATAGGAAGCATTAACCTTAGCAAATGTTGCCTCCCTATGTGTGCCTCTCTACCGTTTGATAGGGAAAGAAGTTGGCATATGAGTTTGGGGACCTGGACCTTTTAGGATTAACTGATTTCTACAAATCTACAGAGGCCACAGGATCCTGCAGAGAGCAGCAACGACTGAACCAAGTGGCCAGGGAGTTCAAACACCTCCCAGATGTGGGATGTGAGGAGTGCTGATCACAACCAGTCATCACAAGCCCATTTTTTACCTGGGAAGTCTAGGCAGAGTATGGAAGCAGGATGATGAGTTGGGAGAGGAGTTGTTGGTACCAGTCTGGAGTCAAAAGACCTAGGAAGCTTCTGAGCTCACAGCCAAACAAAAACCAGTTAGTACAATGGGAGGTAGCCAAGACAAAAACCCAGGAAAAGATGATGGCCAAAAGAGCAAAAGGTAGAGACATATTGCTTGCCTGTGTGGGTGCTAGAGTCACTAATCCCCAAAGTCTTACTGCCATGACAATGGCATGTCCATTGAAGGCCCTTTGAAAGTTGTGGCATGGGGGCGGCTAGGTGGCACAGTGGATAGAGCACTGGCTCTGGAGTCAGGAGGACCTGAGTTCAAATCTGGCCTCAGACACTTGACACTTACTAGCTGTGTGACCCTGAGCAAGTCACTTAATTCCGATTGCCTCCAGAAGAAAGAGAGAAAAAGGAAAGAAAAGAAAAGAAAAGAAAAGGGTGGTACACAAGTTGAACACACCCAGGTTGCTCAGTGGTTAGAGTACTGGTCTTGGCATCCCAAAGACTTGAATTCACATCCTACTTCAATGAAATTGACTGTGTGACCCTGATCATATCACTTAAAAGAAGTTAAGTGGAAAATGGGGCTAATAAAAAGGGTGCCTACTCCAAATTACCTTGTATAGGGTGTCCCAAAAGTCTTAGTGCACTTTAAAACTAACTTTAAAGTGCACTAAGACTTTTGGGACACCCTGTACTTAACTACTTTGTATTTATTTGCATTCTCTTTTTTAATTATTCTGCATATTCTCATATACATACTACTTGTCTCCCTTGTTAGAACCCCTGCTCCTTTGAGAGCAGAGATTGTTTCTTGCTTTGCATCCCTAGCTCCAGAAACATAATATTAAGTAATTGCTTACTTTGTATACACTTGTTTGCACATTGTTTCCCCTATTAAATTATAAGCTCCTTGAGAATCGGGACTGTTTTTTGCCTCCTTTTGTATTGCCAGCACTTAGCACAGTGCCTGACACTTAGTAGGCACTTAAATGTTTATTGACTGATTTCATACTTTGTATTTTCATCCCTAGAATCCAATACACAATATTAATTACTCACTTTGTGTGTATGTATATGTATGTTGTTTGTAAGTTGTCTCCCCCATTAGATTATAAGCTCCTTGAGGGTAAGGACAGTCTTTTGCCTCCTTTTGTATCCTCCTTTTGTGTCCACTGTGCTAAGTGCCTGGCACATAGTAGGCACCTAATAAATGTTTGAGATTGATGCACATAGTAGGCACTTTTAAATGCTTATTCTCTTCCTTTACTAGCTGTGTAACCCTGGGCAAGTCACTTAACATTTGTTTGCCTCAGTTTCCTCAACTGTAAAGTGGGGATAATAATAGTACCTACTTCACAGGGTTGCTATGAGGATAAAATGAGATATTTTCAAAGCATCTAGCATACAAAAGGTTCTTAATAAATGGTTTTTTTTCCTTCCTATCTCTGCCCTCGCTACCTTGAGTTTTTCCGGCTTACCTTCGTATGTCCAGTAGAGCGTGGGCTCTAAACATCCATCCCAATGGCTTTCAGAGTCCTGACTACCTCTTATTTCCAAGTGACTCAACCTTTCCTTGGCTTTTGTGCTTGTATTTTGCAGAGTTTGATGGAGAATCGTTCGGATGACAGCGGGAACAGTTGTAATCACCGGCGGAATACTAGCGACTGTGATCTTACTCTGCATCATTGCTGTCCTGTGCTACTGTCGGCTCCAGGTCAGTAACTCCCTGGGTCCCCAGACTGGCCTCATTCCAGCAAATCCCAGGACCTTGGGAGTTAAGCTAAAAATCTTCTACTGGGTACAGTCAGCTCAGGTGCTCTGAGACACGACCGAGATATTTTAGGAGGCAGAAGGTTATAGTTCTCAAACTTTTTGTTGCTCACAGCATTGTAATATTTTTTTTTTTGCAATAAGGAATTATAGTACACTGAGTTTGGCACACTACACCCAAACACCTTTTTGTGAAACATAAGGTCATAGATTTTGAGGCGGAAGGGGCCTTAGAAGCTTTCAAGTCCAATTCCTTTGTTTGATAGATGAGGCAACTGGGGTCCAGAGAAATTAAGTGACTTGCCCAAGGTCATGTAGCAATAAGTGACCAAGATGGGATTTGAACTCAGGTCTTCATAAATCCAAGCCCAGATTATCCACTACACCACACTGCCTTCCAACCACCAACATAGAGACATTAATAATAATAATTGCAGCTAGCATTTATATAGTACTTACTATATATCAGGCACTGGGCTAAGCACTTTACAAATATTATATCATTTGATCCTTACAACCACCCTGGGAGGTCAGTGTTATTATTATCCCCATTTTACAGTTGAGGAAACTGAGGCTAAATGACTTACCCAAGGTCACATAGCTATTAAGTGCCTAAGGCACTTAATGTCTTCCTGACTGTAGGTCTGGTATTTTATCCATTGAACCACTTAGCTAGTTGGGGAGGAATGGTCTTCTCCAAGGGCCTGGGGTACCTTGGGTGCTCAATGAAGAGTATGAGATTAGATGGTCTTTGCATTTTGGGAATGATGAGGAAGGCATCATTCTATTTCCATGACCTTTAGATACTGTTTGAAAGCTGTATCCGGAGACTCACAGCACTGTCTTTCTCTACCAATATGAGTAATAGGCCATTCCCTTCCATCTTCATGGGGGAAGAGGCTGAACTTATGATCAGAAAACATGGGTTCCAATCCTAGCCCTGATGTACTGATGGCTATGTGAATGTGAGCAACTGATTTACAACTGAGCTGAAGACTCCTCCTCCTCCTCTGTAACATAGGAATAATAATACTTTATCTCCTTCATGGAGGAAAGTACTTTGTAAGCTGAAAAGCAGCAGCACAAAAATATGAACTATCAAACTCTTGTAAATGGAAGGAATGGAGCTGGAAAGCTAACATACTGACCTTTCTGCACCGGGGAATAGGAGTCACAATGGAGAATGAGAGGCAGTGCGGTACAGTAGATCAGGCACTGGATATGAAATTAGGAAGACAAGGGTTCAAATTGCAGCCCAGATAACTGTAAGACCTTAAACAAGTCACTTAAATTCTCTGCACCTTAAGCTTTAAAATCTTCAAAATGAGAGGGGTTTGCAGCAGATTAGCAAAGTTGACAAAAATGGAAAAGAGAAGATCCTGGAGGGGCTATGGGAAAATAAGTACTGGAGCTGTGAACACCACTCACCTTCATTACTGTGAACAGCAGTTTGGGGCTATGCCCAAAACGGGACATACTCTGACACAGTAATACTGCTACTAGGTCTGTGCCCTCAAATAAATTCAAAGAAAGAGAAAAAAGACCCATATATATAAAACTATTTATGGAAGCTCTTCTGTGGTGGCAAAGACTTGGAAACCAAGGGGATGACCATCAGTTAGAGAGTGGCTAGGCTGAACAAGTTATGGTATATGAAAGTGATGAGATACTATTGTGCTGTAAGAAAGGACAAAGGGGATGGATTCAGAAAAACCTGAAGAAGACTTGCATAAACTGATACAGAGTGAAGTGAGCAGAGCCAGGAGAACAGTTTATGCAATAATTGCAACATTGCACAAAGGAACAACTTTGAAAGACTTAGGAACCCTGATCAATACAATGACCAAATATAATTCCAGAGGGCTCATGATGAAATATGCTACCCACTTCCAGACAGAGGTGATGCACTCAGAGTGAAGATTGAGACATATTTGTTTTGGACACAGCCAAAGAAAACAGCAAGGGATTTTGCTTGATTAGTCACATTTGTAACAAGGGTTTTGTTTTTCATGCTTTCTCAATGTAGTGAGGGGGGAAGAGGAGGTGGCATATAGATCTTTGGAAAATAAAATTTAATTTAAAAAACACAAGAAAATAAGCACATTATTGCACCAATATGAATTGGTCCAGCCATTCTGGAAGGCAATATTGAACTATACCTCCCAAAGCCCCTATACTCTATGAACCTTCGTGTCAGCAATGTTAGTAAGCATATATCTGGAAGAGACCAAAGGCAGAGGGAAAGGACCTTTGTATGCACAAATATTTATAGCAGCTCTTCTTGTTATAGTAAAATGAGGTAGTTGAACTTAATGGCTTCTAATGATCCTATGAATTTGGTTTTTCATTGTAAGGTCATTAGAATGAAAAAGCAACAAGGGAGATGCAGTGAGGGTGAAACCAGGAATTCTCTAGGCCAGCGTCTCTGGCTAAATTCTGATTTGGTTCCTTGAAAGAATTACTTAGCCCCTTTACTGTTTAAAGAGATGATCTCAGGACTCCCTTTCATTTTCTTTTTTTTTCCCTTCCAACTTTATTTTTTAGTATTATTTATTTATTTAAAGCATTCTTTTCTTTTTAAGTTTTGAGTTCCATATTCTCCCTGTTTCCTACTCCTGCCCTACCCACTGAGGGAAGGCAAACAATATATCAATTATACGTGTGAAATCATGCAAAACAAATTTCCATCTTAGCCATATCTAAAAAAAAAAATAAAAGAAAGCAAAAAAAAAATTATACCTCGGTTGGCAGTCAGAGTTCATCAGTTCTCCCCCCGGAGGTAGATAGCATTTTTTCATCCTTTGGAATTGCCTTGGGTCACTGGATTGATCAGAGTAGCCAAGTCTTTCACAGTTGATCGTCATCACAGCATTGCGGTTACTGTGCACAATGATCTTCCGTTTCTTCTCATTTCATTTTTCATCATGAAGATCTTGCCATGTTTTTTTTGGAAACTACTTCCCTCATCATTTCTTATAGCACAATAGCATTCCTTCATAATCATGTACCACAACTTCTTTAGCCGATTCCCCAGTTGATGAGCATCCCCTCAGTTTCAATTTTTGCCCCCACAAAAAGATATATAATTGAGATATACATACATGTATAAATGCTATATGTTATATATATATACATAAATATAAATGCTATGAACATTTTTGTACGTATAGATCTTTTTCCTTTTTCCTTTATCTCTTTGGGGTATAGACCTAGTAGAGATACCAGTACAGTTGTATAGCCCTTTGGACATAGTTTCAGCTTGATCTCCAGAAGAGTTGGAACAGTTCGATACTCTACCAACAGTTCATTAATGTACCTATTTTCCCACCATCCCCCCCCCACCCAGCATTTGTCATTTCTGATAGGTGTGAGGTGGAATTTCAGAGTTGTTTAAATTTACTTTTCTCTAATCAATAGTGATTTAGGGCATTTTTTCATATGACTATAGATAGCTTTGATTTCTTCTGAAAACTGCCTGTTCATGTCCTTTGACCATTTGGCAATTGAGAAATGTCTCCTTATGTTTACAAATTTGACTTAGTACCTTATATATTTGAGAAATGAGGCCTTTATTAGAGAAACTTGCTATAAAATTTTTTATATTACTTCATTGTCTATGGTACCTTCCAGCAAAATGCAGTTTCTCTGATTATGTCTTTCAATTGAGTTTATTTTTGCTTTTGCTTTGTCTGAGGTCATGATTGCCATTCTTGCCCTCCTCACTTCAGCTGATGCATAATAGACTCTGCTCCAGCTCTTCATTTCAACTCTCTATGTATCTATCTGTCTCAAATTTTTCTCTTCTATACAACGCAGTGTTGGATTCTGGTTTCTGATCCATTCTGCTATCTGCTTCCATTCTATGGGTTAGCTCATCTCATTCCCATTCACATTATGATCACTAACTGCATTTCCCTCCATCCCATTTTCCTCTGTTTAGCCTTCTCTTTCTCTTTTATCCTGTCCCTTCTCAAAAGTCTATCTTGCTTCTGACCATTGCCTCCCCCAATCTACCCTTCCCCTTATTATTGCCCCACCCATATCTCTTATTCCCTTTCCCCTCCTAGCTTGACTAAGACAGATTTCTATACTCAGCTGAGTGTGTGTTTGTATGTATATATATATATATATAATATATATATATATGTAGTCTCCCTCTTTGAACTAATTCTGATGAGAGTGAGGTTTGAGCATTGCCCACCCACTCCCCATTTTCCCCTCCATGATAAAAGCTCTTCCTCACATGCTATCAGAAAATTTGCCTTATTCTACCTCTCCCTTCCACCTTCTCCCAGTACATTCCTCTTTCTCAATCCTATATTTTTTGGGAGATCATGCCAACATGTTCAATTCATGCTCATGCCCTCTGTCTATGAAGGCTTCTTCTAACCCCCCTAATAGTGATAAAGTGGAGTTACATGTATCATCTTCCCATATAGGAATGTAAACAGTTTAAATTCCATTAAGTCCCTTATAATTACTCTTTCATTATATAATATTTATATATTTTATGCTTCTCTTGAGTTTTCTGTTTGGATGTCAAATTTTCTATTCAGCGCAGGTCTTTTCATCAGGAATGCTTGGAAGTCCTCTATTTCATTAAATATACATTTTCCCCCTCAAGGATTGTACTCAGTTTTGCTGTAGATGTGATTCCTGATTATAATCCTAGCTCCTTTGCTCTCTGGAATATCAAATGCCAAGCCCTCCACTCCATTTAACATGGAAACTGCTAAATTTTGTGAGATCCTAACTGTGGCTCCACAATATTTTAATTGTTCCTTTCTGGCTGCTTGCAATATTTTCTCCTTGACCTGGGAGCTCTAGAATTTGATTACAGTATTCCTGGGACTTTTCATTTTGGGATCTCTTTTAGGAGGTGATCAGTGGATTCTTTCAATTTCTATTTTACCCTCTGCATCTATGATATCAAGGCAGTTTTCCTTTATAATTACTTGAGATATGATGTCTAGGCTCTTTTTTTAATCATGGCTTTTAGGTAGTCTAATAATTCTTAAATTTTATCTCCTTGATTTATTTTCCAGGTAAGTTATTTCCCCAGTGAGGTATTTCACATTTTCTTCTATTTTTCATTATTTTAACTTTGTTTTATTGTTTCTTGATGTCTTATAGAGTCATTAGCTTCCATTTGCCCAGTTCTAATTTTTAAGGAATTATTTTCTTCAGTGAGCTTATGTCCCTCTTTTTCCAATTGATCTATTCTGCTTTTAAAGGAGTTCTTTTCTTCAGTAAATTTTTGTGCCTTTTTTTAACCATTAGGCTAATCCTGTTTTTTTAAGGTGATATATTCTTTTCAGTATTTTTTGTGCCTCTTTTACCAAGTTGTTAATTCTCTTTTCATAATTTCTTGCATCACTGTCATTTTATTTTCCCAATTTTTCTCCTGCCATTCTTATCTCTTTAACTCTTCCAGGAATTCTTGCTGGCCTTGAGTTCAATTAACATTTTTCTTTGAGGCTTTGCTTGTAATTGTTTTCACATTATTGTGTTCTACTAAGTTTATTTCTTGGTTTTCCCTGCCACTATACTACCTTTGATGGTCAAGTTCTTTTTTGTTGTTGTTGTTTGCTCATTTTCCCAGACTATTTCTTCACCTTAAACTTTATGTTAAAGTTGAGCTCTGCTCACCAGGGGGCAGGGAGGCATTGTGCCAAGCTTCAAGCTTTTTCATGCTGCTGTTTTCAGAGCTAGTTCTGCAAGTTTTCAGTTCTTTCAAGGTGGTGTTATCCTGGGAAAGGTGCAGTCACTGCTCTCCTGGTCTGCACTCTAGTCTTTACCCAGGAAGGTCCTCTGCTCCCCTGCAGCCACAAATAATAGTGTTTTCTTGGCTCTGGAACTATGACCAGGAGCCCTGCTCTCTTGTGACCAATCACAAGCATTTCTCTCCTTCCAGGGACTGCAACCCAAAACTATTTATAGACAAGAGAATTGCCAATCAGCACCAGCTGCACCTAGTGCCAGCAAAGGGTCCCCTGTAATCTCTTTCAGACCAGCTGTCCAACTCACTTAGCATCTCTAGGCTGAGAGCTCCTGAAGATGCTAGTACTGCTGCTGCCACTACTGTCCTGGTGGCTTCTAAGGTCCAGTTCTGGTGCTTCTGCCAGGCTTGGGCCTTTACCCACTCCACTCTTACAGACTTCTCCTGCAGACCTCCTAAGTTGTCTGAGGCTAGAAAAATGTCTCCCTCTGACATTTTGTTGGCTCTGCCCACTCCAATATTTTATTTGAGGCATTATTTTAAAGTTGTTTGGAGGGGAATAATGGGAGAATTCAGCTGGATCATAGTCTTTACTCTGCCATTTTGCCTCTCTCTCATTTTCAAACAGCTGCTTTGGGGACTGGACAACCAATTGGCACTGTATGAATTCAAATGATGGAATTGATTGAATTCACATGTGCATACATGTACTCACACACATGACACATAGGCACACATATATGCTCTCTCTCTCTCTTTCTCAGAGAACATAAGCTTTCTGAGGACAAGGTATACTTTATAAGTCTTAGATACCCTAATGCTAGTGAGCAAACTGCAACATATAACCAATGAGAAACTTCAAAGAATAAGAGTAGTTAGAATTAGGGACATGTACTATAGGAAGAAAACATGGGATAGTCATATAGTGAAGGTGAGAGTGAGGATATAAGAGGAACACATGAGCTGTCCACTTGAGGAAGGTGGCCAGAGACTAGTGAGGACACTGAGTGTCCCTTTCATGCCCCATATTCCTCAAGTGGATAGCTCATGTGCTCCATCAGTATCCTCATGACATCAGGAGAAACAGAAGAAAACGTCTAGCACTTTGGTGGGATCCCCCTTGAATTTATGGAAGCATATGGACAAGATGTACAAAAGGGGAAGGCATGGGTGGATTGCAAATGGCATCATTGTAAGCAATATTGGCATCATAAGGAATATTGAAATAGATGAGTTCACTACTCCATTTGAGTATTTGAGTATCTCCAGTGATATAGGTGCTCAAATATGTTTGTTCAATTGGATTGTCTTCCAAATCAGTGAACAAAGGCAGCTGTTCAGGGAAAGGCTAAGGACAACATGATGGGACCAGGATGAAAGCATGACCTTGAAAAAGGGATCCTTTCCTTTGTGTGGTTAAGAATTCTCCAAGACAATCCTTTCTCACTTATCACTTCCTGACAACTCTATGATGTCTTCTTTGCTGAAAACCACACCAGCACTGGTTGCCTCTGTCTTTCTGGAATGTGAGCTTCTGAATACAACTGAGCACTTCGAATAATGGCATTCACATACCATAATGACCACGGGTGTGCACGAGTGTCAGCGCTAGGCCAACACCAAACTACAAAAAAGACAATTTGTTGTCCGGGTACTTCCAATCATCTTTTCCAGTCTGCCTTCTCCCTCTGTGTCTTTTCCCTCTTCCCTCTCCCCACCAAATATCCAGAGACATCAAGCTGCCCTTGGCTACCTTCCTCAAACAATGTCCAAGGCTCCAGATTTTTTCTGATTTCCTCTTTTGCCTCCACTCCCAATCAAAACTAACCTGATCTATATCCCTTACTTCTTCAGGACCCTTCTCTGAACTAGGTAGAAGCCAGCTAGCTAGCTAGATCTGAAAAACTAGTGCCTGCTAAAGCTTTGATGATGATAATAGCTTGAAATGGTGTCTTTCCCAAACGATATTTTTGTATTTTCAGTGGAAGTCTTATTGTTTTAAGCCAAAAGAGTGACCAGTGGTAGAATTTATGCTTACATAACAGTGAGAGAGAGATTTTGGAATTTAGGCAATCTTCTGAGCCTCTCAAGTTATTTTCCATAAGTAGATATAGATATAGATATATATAGACATATATATATAGATATATATTCCACCTATATATGGAGTTGATGTTGTGCTTGGGTGTGGCTACGTGGCTCATGTACATATGCTGGGGTGAGTCTCACGCACACGTGGAAGCATGCTTAGAATTGAGTGTGCAAGCACTGCTTCATGCTCACTAATCTGAACCTTCCTTTCTCCCTCCTGGTTAGTACTACTGCTGTAAGAAAGATGACTCTGATGATGAAGAAGAGGAAGAAGGACACGATCTCTCGGCTCCATCAAGATTTTCCACCTGCAATTCTTGCAACTCCCAAGTCCGGGATGGACAAGGTGACCTGGCACCACTCCCCAGTGAGCCCTCTGACCAGCATCGAGGTGCTCAGAGCCACTGCCCCAGTTGTGCCCCTTACAGCTCCCCCTTTTACATACGGACAGCCGACATGGTCCCCAATGGTGGGGAGGGGCTCACCTACGCTCCCACTTGCTACAAGGAGTTGGGTCCTCCACCCCTCAAAATGTCATCGCTCCAGAGTTTCCCGGTGACCCGACCAGGCCTTGGACGTGAGGCCTTTACCAATCCAAGGGCTATTAGTACAGAAGTATAACCTTACCTACCCACCACCCCCTGCTGCCCCCTTTGGAGCAAAGCAGGGCAGTGAGAAGCCCCTGCCCCATGGATGATCTGTTTTCATAGGTTTTCTTGCTACAGAATATAGGGTTCTCTGGGATATGTTCATGGGTAAGCTGAGAACAAATGTGACATTGACACTCAGGCACCTGACTACTGAAAGTACATTGCAGCAGGAAGGGGAGAGGGGGGAAGGGAGACCCCTTCACCCAATGGGAAAAGTTTGCAGCTCACTACAACTTTACCTACAATGCCACTTGCATCAACCAGTGGGGCTTCTTCACCAGGGCTATGTGCAGAACAAATACACCCATGGCTCCACCCATGTCTCACTAAGACTTTGCAGAATCCAGAGTCAGGGCATACCCAGGGAAGCTGTGCTGAACCCTGGAGCCCTCGACCAAGTCCTTGTTAGAAGTGCTGAGCAAACTCTGAAGATGCGAGCCCAGGAATTCTGGGGCCTTGGATCTGGCAGGGGGATGGGGGAGGGGGAGGCGTACTTTCTGGGGAAAATGGAGGTAAAGGTCATTTCTAGTTTGATCATTTTGTAATCCTGGTATTGTAACAGTTGCAATGACTGAGTACTTCTAGCACTTAGAGTTGAATAGGAAGTCCTGTGACTAGCTCCTTTGTATCAGACACATAGATGTCACACACAAACTACCCCTACACCTCTCCATGGGCAACAGGTGGCATTGACCTCATTGTGGGGGAGAGACTTGCAGAGGGGATTGGATCATGCCAAACCACTTTTTAAAATAAAAAAAAAATCTTGCCTTGATTTGGAGACTTAGGCATAGCGGGGTTTTATTAAAAGGCTGAAACATGTCCTAGAACATGCAGGATTTTTTTTTTCTTTTTGGTCGCTGCACACAGAAGCCTTACAGACTTGCTACCCTTACTGGTGAATCAACATACCTTCCTACCTTGTTTTTATCTGTGTCTCTTTTTCTATCTCTGTGCCTCAGTTTCCCTATCTGCCAACAGCCTGGGTCTGTGTCTGCCTGTCAGGATGTGTGTCTGTCTGCCTTTTTTGTTGTATGTCTCTATATCTGTCTCCCTCTTTCAATTATCTCTGCCTCTGTCTAGGTCTCTGCCTGTCTTTGTGTATGATTGCCTCTGTATGTGTGTGTGTGTGTGTGTGTGTGTGTGTGTGTGTCTAGCCACCACCCCCCCCTCCATCTCTCTCCATCTCTCTTTCCCTTTCTTCCATTCAGTTCTGTTCAGAATGTAATTGGTTTAAAAAAATGGAACTTTGGCTGACTTTTCCTTCAATTGTCCATAAACACAAACGGATGAAGACCTGTGGACCCATGTATGCACACCAGTCACCAAAAGGTCAGACGGTGTCTACCACATCTCCTTCAAGATATCATGATGTGCACAGAGATAATCTCACAGTCTTAAACATGCAACCTCCAGTTAGCATTTGAGTTGAGTGATTAAGGCAGATCAATCCCCATAGCAACCCACTGTGATAGCACAAGCAGAGGAATAAGCCATCAGCCCTGCAATACTACCAGCTGTCACTACTCATGGAGCTCTTCCCCAAAGAAGGCACTAGTGACAGGCACCCGAGACCAGCACCACCCGTTGTGAAACACTCTAAGGACATTGCTTCATTGAGCAATTAGATTTCCCTGCCTGACACAAAGGTCATAATCCTCCTCTCTTTGCCACGTCAAAATTTGTGGCTGTCTCTTGAGGAGTCCCCAAGGCTGAGTCTCCCGACTGACTCGTGGCTTGTCACTGGGCTCGTTTTTGGATCAGATGTCCCTGAGAAATTATGTAAATGCCTGGGGACTAAGGAATGACTGAGGCCCCTACTGTGTATTTAATTCAGTTCAGTTCACTTCACATTTTTATTGAACGCTCACTTTTTATGCCACCAGCCCCATATCTGTGGGATTCAGTAGGTCCCACCTCACTCAGTCCACGTATTATCAGAAGTGGAGGGCAGCGCCCAGGGGTGTTGTCAATTGAGTAATAAGAAACATGGCAGAGAATACCTGAAATCCTTCTGCCATGGTACACAAAGAGTGAAAAGGAGGGCCTCAGAAGGAGGGCATCCCCTTTCTGTGGGAGGCATATTTATTTTGTCATTTTAAAAGGACAAGGTTTTCACCTCTGAAATTCTTCTTTGGCACCTGATAGATATTTTCAGATTAACTGACATTTCTTGTTAATTGCATTGATTGACACAATCAACTGACCCCTGTGTTCCTCGAGGGCAGAGGACAAGAAGATAAATCCAACAAGACCTTTAATTCCTAAGTGCAACAGAAATGGCCTGACTTTCCTGCTAATTATGGAGAATAGTGTTCTTCCCCTTAACTCTGAAACATCCGCCTCGGGATGTCTCCACTTTTAGTGTGTCCCTGGTATGAACCAGTCAAGGTAGATGGCTTTAGGGTGAAGCCCAGCACTGCCCTTCAGGGCTCCTTGACACCAGCCACTGGGCAACAGCCTCTGACCAACTGGTACCAGGGCCTGGCTTATTCTGTAGTTCTGCCCTCCTACCCCCAGTCAAGGAGCTCCTCTTTATTTCCTTCTTGCCTTTGGGAGAAAAAACTCCCAGATGATGCACCTATAACATGACTCTATATAAACCAATGGGACTGTCCCTTGCACCTTCCCACCTCCAAAACTTGTTAATAAAAAAGAGAGGATCTGGGATCCTCTCTTGGTCATAAGTCATTAAGCTCTAATTTGTTCCTCCTTTTAACTGACCAGCTTAACCCAGGTGTCCATAATCTAAGTTTCAGGAATGGAGAAGGTTCTTAGGTATCTCACATATATGCCCAGGCCCACCCTCACCTCTGGGGATTCCTGCCCTGACCACATCTCCTAGAGCAGGGGTGGAGAACCTGTGGCCTCGAGGCCACATGTGGCCATCTAGGTCCTTGAGTGTGGCCCTTTGACTGAATCCAAGCTTCCCGGGTTCCCCACCACTGTCCTAGAGCATATCTCCTTTGCCTCCACTCAGCTTGCTAAAAGGCTGGGACCATCGTGGCTAGGTGGGGATGAGCTGCAGCAATGGATAGGAATTCCACTCAATCCCTCTGCAGATTTGGTTTTTGTGGGGTTTTTTACACTTTTCAAGTCACATCCTAAATGAGTAGAAGACACCAGGGGACCACTGCAGGGCTTTAGTCCTGTCCCAATCACTACCCCTGCTCCAGATGTCTCATCTTGTTCTGCATCTTCGGTGACTTGGCTGTGAATCCAAGTTGGACATCAGAAATAAATTAAGAATTTGAAATACAAGATGAGCACTGGTCTGTGTCCTTCAGGGTTCGCTGAAGGGGGAGGGCGTGCTTTGGCTTGGGTTGAATTGAACTGAGATCCCCCTTCTCCCCTTGCTCCTCCCCTGCCCTCACACTTGGAACATTTTCACCACCACAAAATCTTCCACTCTAACACGTCAACACAACAATCTATTCTCACCCGCTTCCACCTCCCCGTAAACACACCCACAAACTCATACCCAAATGAGATCCATTATTTAATTACAAAACAAGACTTTTAAAATGTGTAACTGAGCTCACAACCAGAGGTTACCAAAGCTGTGGAATGAGGGCAAAGGGACAAGGGACAGGAAGCAACAAGGGACAGATCTTCCATTTCTTTCCTCATCACTTAGCCTACTGTGTTTCTCCCTCAGTGACTCCAGGCCACAGCCACCACCCCCATTAGTGCCCAGTAAAACCAAATAATCCAGTTCCATTGTTTCCAGGCTATTGAAGGAAAGGGAAGAGAATAAGGTCCTTGGAAAGAGACAAACAGGTAGGACTCTAAGAAGAGGTTAACAGTAACAGGTAGTTTATCTGGAAAGGTTTGCAAGAAAGGAGATAGATGCCTCCAAGATCTTGCTAGTTAAAAAGAAACTAGAGAGGCAGCGTGGTTTGTGGAGAAGTACGGAGTAATGGATAGGGCACCAAACTCAAAGTCAGGGAAAGCTGGGTTCAAATGCCCTGGGCAGATGTGCCTCAGTTTCCTCATCTGTAAAATGAAGGAGTTGGCCTCTAAGTTCCCTTCCAGCTTTAAACCTATGCTCTGTGATCGTAGAGGAACAAGTGGCTTTTCTGAGTGGAAGGTTACAGGGGGAATCCTTCCCTTCACACCTACCACCTGGCGAGAAGCAGGTCACAGCCCAGCCCTCAGACGAGTCAGAGAGCTTTACCGCGGCAGGCGCCACAACAGGCTTTCCGGTAGTACCAGTGCATGCACAGCTTCACCTTCAGCACCAGGGCACAGTTGGCTGTGGCTTTGTCCTCACAGTCATCACCTAGACAACAGAAATAAGGCCGTGACATAACTCGCCAGCCCCATCCCTGCCACCGGCCTCATGCCCCAAGGCAGCAACCAGTCTCCCCACGCCCTCACCTGGCGCCTCTGTAGGACACAGCTGGACCTGACACGTCTGCTTGGCCTCTGGCTTGGAATTCGGGTCACATCCCTGGCCCAGCTCCTCTCCTTGGTAACATTTGACCTCTCGTAGCCTCAGCCCCACACCACAAGTCTTACTGCACTGTCCACGGCCCAAGAGGGACAGAGGAGGAGAAGCAAGAAGTGATGGTTAGAGGAGGGAGATCTTAGCTTGGGGCTATATCGGAGGGTCGTAGATTTAGAGTTGGAGTCTAATCCTCTCATTTTAAAGATTGAGAAAATTGAGATACACAGAGTTCATGTGACTTGCCTAGGGTCACATAGCTAGTAAAGCATCTAAGGCTAGATAAGAACTCAAGTCTTCCTGACCACAAGTATAGTTCTCTATCTGTTGTGTCACCTAGCTACCAATCAATCAAGTCACATTTATTATGCACCTATTATGTGCCAGGTATCCTGTTCGGTGCCAGAAATACAAATACAAAGGTGAGAAAGTCCCTCTTCATTTTAGGGCCTCAACCATCACAATTCCCATTCCCTTGTCCTGGTCCATTAGCTCAACATACAAAATCCCTCTATCTAGCATAAGCCACTAGTACCTTGGGGGAACCGTAATGGAGAGACAGCATGGTGTAATAGATAGGACTCTGAATTTGGAGTCAGAAAGATCTCCGGTGAGACCTGCCTCAGATCAGACACTTACTAGCTATATGACATGCTGGGCAATCCCTTACATTTTCTGGGTCTAATGTTTCCTCAGCTGTAAAATGAGAGAGTTTGATGGGACTGGATGATCTCTAAATCCTCCGGCTCCATGTCTAAATCTGTCTTCTGTGATTCCACTCCTTTTTCCTTTCCCATTAACTCAACACACAAAATTCATCAGCCCAACGAGTCACTGAGACCTTGGGGGAATTATGCCATCGCTCCTGGAAGAGGTGTGTCAATCTACTCCTCGATGGCATCCCTCGCCATCCTTGTAACTTTCTGGCCCAAAGTGCCCTTCTCTGATCACCAGTGCTTCGTATTTGTGTTTCTTCCTCCTGTTACAACATAAACTCTTTGGAGGCAAGGCCTGTATTGGTATCCATAGACCCAGCACAGTGCTTGGCACATAGTAAATGCTTAATAAATGTAGGCAAATCCCTTTGTCTTTCTAGGCCTCAGTTTAATTAATTGATCCATATTTTTCATAATTAATTAATCCATATTACCTTGAGCATCATCAAATCTAAGATTCACCATCCCTTCCAGACTCCTTAACTCATCCCAACATCCATCACACTTCCCCCACTTTCCAGAGAGAGTAACTCCAAAGCACAGGTCTATCCCATCAGAAGAGAAATCTTGCCTCATCCCCAAACCCACCCAGGTTTGCTCATCCTCTGCAGGAGTGTTTGCACCACTCAGAACGCAGAGCTCCCTAATCTTCCCCTGAGGACGGAGTGACCGGCAAAGAAGAAGGGAAATCAACCCAGCTTGAGTTTTATTCAAAAAAATAGCAGCAGTGACAAATGGGCCTGCTCTATCCAACACCACAAACCACGGAGCATGGCGGCCAATGCTTCAAGGTCAAAGGATCACGCACTTGAAGCTGGAAGCGACCACATGAGTCACCTGGTCCAAACCCACATTTTACAAATGAGTAAAGTGAGTCCTAGAGACACAAAGTGATTTGCCTCCGGTTACACAGATAATTTGCACCAGGTAACATACAGACCACAAAGGGAGTGGCAGCTCTGGGATTTGAATCTGACTCCAGACCCAACAAACTTTTAACTACAACACAATGATGAGGAAGACTGAAATAATGAAGGCAGGAGCCTGCTCCCATCCTAACCCCACTCCCCTGCCATTCCCCTTACACCCGCCATGGGGGAACTTCTCCTTCTACTCATAATCTCCACCATTTGCTAATTATGTCTCCCTCCATCTCCTTACCTGAGACCATGCTGTGGTGAACCAGATGGAACAGGGTCTCTTGAAACAAGGTGCCTGTACCTCGGGTTTCTGGGAGACATCACAGTGCCCTTCGGGGTACTCCCGGTATACTCCATTCTCCAATCCCGCACACAGCACCCTGCGGACCTTTACTCCTCGGCCACAGCTGGCATTGCACTAGGGTGAGAGGGAAGAGAGAAGTGCTCTGGGAGCAGTAAAACCTGGTGCCCCTACCATAACTCAGCTATAGTCTATCTCAATGTCTTGTCTTTTTCCCTGTGGAACGATGGAACTGGCAGGTTTTCAGCTAGGAGAAACATAGCTGCAGACTCAGATTGTTTTGCCAACAGTTCTCCCCAGCCCAACAGTGCAGGATCCCTCTTTACCTCTCTCACCTGACTTTGTCCTCCTATGCTGCTCTCTACTTTGTTGATTCTTTCATTCAACAAGTTTTTATTAAAGCTAAAGACAATAGTCAAGTGGGAGAAGCAACGTGGTCCAGAGGATAGAAGGCCAGCCTTGGAGTCAGGAAGACCTGGCTGGATGTAAGTCCTGTCTCCGATGCAAACTAGCTGTGTGACCATGGATGAGTCCCTTGACCTTTCACTGTCCCAGGCAATTCTCTAAATTACAACAGTAAGCAAAGTCACCTAGCCCAAATCAGTCTCATCTTAGAGCTGAGGAAAGTGTCTCTGAGAGATGAAAGGACTTATTTAAGAGCATCTAAAATTCCCAGAGGATGGGTTGGCAGGAGATGAAGCCAAGGGCCAAGAAAAGTGGCCAGAAAGGCAGAGTTTAGAAACCAGTGAGTTGAGGAGTAAAGGTAACCATCCTTAGAGCGGAGTAATATGACAAAATTGGAATGAGCTCTATAAGGTAATCTGACGAAACTGGAATGAGTTCTATAGTCCGCTACCCATATCTTCTGGGAAGTCCAAGGGGAGGTTGGGAAGAAAACCATCCAGGCAAAGGAATGATGCTCTCATCCCCTAGTGGGAATTTCCTGAAATCACCACCTTCAATCCTTGACAAAGCACGTCTGCCTGCCCCACCACTTTCCCCCAAAGTCTCCAAAAAGGGTAAAGAGCAGAGGCACAATTGAACACCCTGCCTGCTCAAGCCACGTCTCTACTGCCAACATCTCCAGAAGACAAATTACAAACGAGCTGCTGATCTGCATTATGGGAGAGAGCTTCTACACTAGAAAGTCCTCAAATCAATAAAAGCGCAGGTTCAGACCAATAAACGTTTTATAATGTGCCACGTGCTTTGCTAAATGCTTGGCTCACAAAGATTAAAACAAAACAGTGCCTGCCCTTGAATTTGGGAAATAACAGCTCTACTTATTTCTGTCACAGTTGACAAACTGATCTCAAAACAGATCATGGAACCCACATACCTTCCCCCACCCCCACATACATATACACTCAATAACCTCCAGTGGCCCCTATGACTTCCAGGGTCATATATAAAAATTCTGTTTGGCTTTTAAAGCCTTTCATCACCTGGCCCTTTCCTACCTTTCCAGTCTTCTCACACCTTATCCCCTTCTACTTCCTCTGTGGTCCAATGACCCTGGATTCCTGGCTGATCCTGGAACACAACACTCTAGCTTCCAACTCTTGATCATTTTCATAGACTGTCCCCCAGGTCTATAACTCTCTCCTCCCCTTAACTTCCCAGCTTCTCTAGCTTCCTTCAAGTCTCAGCTAGAGTCCTACCTTCTGTAAGAAGAATTTTGCAGTCCTTCTTAACCTTAATGTTTTCCCTCTGAGATTATCTCCAATTTATCCTATATATATGTTATTTGGACAGAGTTGCTTGTATGTTGTTAGACTGTGAGCTCCTTGAGGGCAGGGACTGAGCTGTTTTGGTGCGGGGGTGGGGGTAGGGTATGTCTTTCTTTGTATCCTCAGCACTTGGCGTGGTGCCCAGCACATAGTAGATGTTTAATAAATGCTTGGTGGCTATTTGATATGACTTGTCTCAATGCCCAGAAATCCTTCTCCTCATTCCCTTCTCCCCACCAATTCAAAAGATTTCCTGGTTCAAGCCATTGAAAAAAAAATCAAGATGAAAATGAAAAAAAGAAACTAAGGGAGGGTAGATTTGGAGAGACTATATATTAGGAGATAGGTCTTACTATACGATGTCCGGTTCTTGACCTGAAGAAAGAAACCTTCTGAAGATGTCTAGACCTAGGTTTTTATTTTCTTTCCATTTAACTCCATGCAATGTCTTACATGTAGAATCATCAATATACAAGCTAAAAGGGACCTTAGAGGTCACTTATTCCAATTCCTTCACTTTAAGATGGAGAAACTGAGAACCCAAGAGGTTAAGTGACTTGCCCAAGGTTGTCACCCAGGTTGTAGATGATAAAGCTAGCGAGTGAACCCACAACAGTGTTTAGTACTTTAGTCAATATCCTGAGTTAGTGAAACTTACAGAATGACTGGTCACCTATATTACTGGCTTCTGGGTTAAGGGCCCTTGGTTAAAACACAAGGACCAGAAGGATCTTCAAAGTTCATCTGATCCATTACCCTGAACCATGGCCACTAGCCTCGCCAGGTTTCCCTGATTCAATGGGACTCTTCTCAAGTGCATCATTCAGTCCTTGGCCTAGGACTATTTAGAAAATAAAAAGTTATAGCTCAAAAGGATCCTAGGAATCATCTAGCCCAACTCAGTCTCAACTTAGAGAGAAGGAAACTATGGCAGAGAGGATGAAAGAATTCACTGATGAGCACCCCAAATTCCCAGAGGGTGAGTTGGCAGTGGATGAAGAAACCAAGGGCTAGAAAAGCAAAATTTAGAAACTAGTGAGTAAAGGTAATCATTCTTGGAGCTGAGTAATATGACAAAATTGAGATGAGCTCTAGAGGGTAAGCCTGCTACCCACAGCTTCTGGCAAGTCCAAGGAGAGGATAGAGAGAAAACCATCCAGGCAAAGGAATGATGCTCTTGCCCCCTAGTGGGAATTTCCCAGAATCACCACCTTCAATCCTTGACAAAGCACTCCTGCCTGCTCCACCACTTTCCCCCAAGGTCTCTGAAGAGGGTAAAGAGAAGCACAAATAGACTGCCTGCCTAAGCCACATCTCTACTGCCAGCATCCCCAGGAGAATACAAGTCCCCAGATCCAGGTCATATCAATATGACCATCTATCTCATAACTCTCCAGGCTTATTCCAACAGGGTGCCAGTAATAGGAAATCATCTTGATCCCCCAGGCCACCCTGATTCCTCCATGGTAGAGTTGTCAAGGTCACTTCCAAGATGTATCCAGCCCATATCTTGAAGTTTTTCCCCCATGTCTCCAGGGCAAGATGGCCTGAGCCACTCTCAATCTGCCATCATTTTACCTCCTAAAAGCAGGCAACCTCCCACACAAAGTGGCAATTTCTTACTGAGACTCACCTGTTCCCACCCTTGTTCCACCCAGTGGGCAGGGCAGTTCCAGCCCCCACAAGGGTAAACAGCTAGTGGCTTTGTGGCTGGGTCACACTGGGAACCTGAGATCACCTTCCCCTCCAAATTTCGACATGAGATGATTCGGCTCATCCGTCCCTCACCACAGGCACCTGAGCACTTGGAGAAACATGAGATCATTGGGTGCGTCATTTGGGAGCTTTGGGGAAACAACAGAGACCTGATCACACCTAAGCTTGCTTTCTCATTCTCCCTTAAATAGTTCTCACTGATGGAACTTAATTACCAAAAGGTATTTGTCCTTATTTATCTGATGGTTCTCCAAGCCATTCATTGTCCACTGGGGAACATTTGAGGGGGCCTTCACTGTACCCCACTCTCTCACAGAAAACCCTTGTTTCCTTTGAAAGGGGAATAAGCTTCAGACAGTGAGGTATTGAGCTCATGGAATTGAAACTAGGGGTAAGGTGGGTATAGGTGTCCTCTGTCTCTGTCATCTTCAACTGAGACCTCACTTTTTCCTGTCACCTATATATACTTGGTGCCCAAGGATCACAAAAGGCTGATGGGACAGAAAGACCACTGGCAGGCTGGACTCACCGGTCCCCAATCAGAAGCAGTCCACTGCCGATCACAGGGCGGACCCAGGCATTCCTTCTCACCAGCTGGCCTCGTGGCCTCGTTACACAGCGACAACCCCACGGAACAGCGCACCTCTCTCCTCATGGTGCCTTGCCCACCGCATCGAGCTGAGCACTGGGCCCCATGGAGGAAAAGGGGAGAAGAGGCAAGATGGCCCATGTCATGGTTACAGTAAATCAGTTTTATTCTAGCCAGAGATCCCGAATTACCAGCATCACCACACCCCCCACGTAAACCAAGCAGACCAAGAATATGAGTAAATCCTGAAGTTGGATGGACTTCTCACTTTCTTTTACTGGGTGAAGTCATCTTAACACAGTTAAGGAGGCAGATATGTGTCTCTTACTCCTTATCCAGTTTCGTATTTGTTGGAGGCTTTCCTGCTCACCACACAAATACAACGATAGAAACAGAGGGTGCCCCTCTATCTAAAGAGAATTAATTCATCATATGAAAACACCCTCTGCGTCCCCCAAGTGAATTACTTCACTAGTCACAGTCAAGGTTAAGTGAATTCAGAGTCACCAAGAAATTCAGAAATCTGCGAATGGTCTAATCAACAGCACTTGCCCTCACCCAAGCCCCCAAGCCCCCTGACCACCTATTCCAAGGATGTCAAACCAAAGGTGCACTCATACCTCAGACCATTCAGAGAGCTCCCACTGAGGACCACAGGCCTTGTTCCTGCACACCTTCTTTTCCAGGGGCCGTGCCAACCCAGCTGCCACACACAACTCATCATAGACTGAGCTGTCAAAGCCAGGAGCCAGCATCCTCCAGCATCGGACCGTACGGGACTGGTGTCCCTCCCCGCAAGTCCTTGAGCATTCGCTCCATCGACTCGTCTCCCACCTTCAGGCAGAGCAAAACAATCCACAGACACAGAAGGGGCTGAGCCATGGTTCTCAGTAAAGTCATGGGGCCATCAAAACCTCAGGCCCAGAGAGGCAGTAAAAAGAGCAGGAGAAATGGACCAGTGGGGGCAGCTAGGTGGCACAGTGTATAGAGCTCTGGCCTTGGAGTCAGGAGGACCTGAATTCAAATCCTGTCTCAGACACTTGACACTTCCTAGCTGTGTGACCCTGGGCAAGTCATTTAACCTCGATTGCCCCACCAAAAAGCAAAAAACAAACAAAGAAACAAAAAACAAAACAGAAATGGACCAGTAGAAAGAGTTCTGGGTTTACAGTCAGAGGATCTGGGTTCAAATCCTGGTTCTGCCACTTTATATCTATATAAATTTGGATGTCACAACTTCTCTGAGCCTAGGGTTATTATTCATCTGTAAAATGAGGATGGTTGGACCAGATGGCCTTTAAAGCTCCTTCTAGGTGGTGCCATAGTGGATAGAGTGCCAGGCAGGAAGACTTGAGTTCAAATTTGACTTCAGACACTTACTAGCTATATGACCCTGGGCAAGTCACTTAACTCTGTTTGCCTAGGTTTCCTCATCTGTAAAATGAGCTGGAGAAGGAAATGGCAAAATGCTTGAGTATCTTTGCCAAGAAAACCCTTAATGGGGTCACAAAGAGTCAGACACAACTGAAATGACTCCACAACAACAATCCTCTGTTCCTAGTGAGAGGCCTTAAAGGTTACCAAACTGGCCATGGAACAGCCATCTCTTACAGGATACAGATTGTTCACATCCTCAGTCCCCAGACTCTATGGAAGAACCTGTCCTAGTTCCTTGGCCTAACTCTACCCTGGCAAATTTCTCCCTTTGACCCCTTTACTCAGTCACTTAACGGTTGCTGATATGACTAGCTCAGCTCCATGCACCGAATATTGGCTTTTTCCCAAAGCTTACTATGGGTTAGTTTAGTTAGTATATAGTTAGTGCTAACGCCTGGCTGCAACTGGTCTGTCAAGGGTATATGCTACTGTTGATTAGGAAGTTATGGGACAGGACTATACATTTAACAGTAACTATAATGTCAGTCAGCAAGATCTGACTAAACTCTACTATATGCAGAGCATTCTATTAAGTACATGTGGCAGAAAATACTAAAATACATAGCAGCACTCTCTACAGATTTGGGAACATAGTAGGTACTCAGTATGTGTTTGTGGACTAAATAAAAGGGGAAGCACATGCTCTGTTCTCAAAGAACTTTGGATGCATGGTTGCATTTGGGTACCACAGTTTTCCATCTATTAAAAGCAAAAACCTATGAGGCATGAAATTTGATGTCAAAAACAAATACCATGAGGTATAAAAGCTGGGGTCTGGAACCCTGGGGTGACAATACACAGCTTTCCCTTAGGGCAAGCACACACATTTTCAAATCAACATTTTAAGACAAATTCAACTCAGAGGGAAGAGACCCTGGGACTCAAAGGGAGAAATCACTCATGGGTAGGGGAGAGCAGGGTGGGAAAGGGCTGGAGAGGAGCTCATCTGGGATACAGGCCCAGACATGGAGGGGTAGAAGGAGAGAAGATTTATCAGGGTATTTGGAAGCATCCTATCAATTAATTATATGATAGGAATCTCCATTATCCCTTTACATTAAGAGTTTATTGTTAGTGCTTTCTAAATTTCAGCACCCCTAGACAAAGCCCTAGTCATCTTACTCTAGTTATGTCTCTGATGTTAGGGGAGCCAAAAAGCTGACAAGAAACATGTCTCTTTTGAAAAAAAAATGTATCATGTGAACACTTTACATGGTGGTAATGAGCTAAGGACAGTGGCATCTATGAATCTTTATACAAATCAGTTTCCTCATCTGTAAAATAGGGATAATAATAACACCTACTTCCCAGGGTTAAGAGGATCAAGTGAGATAATAATTGTGATTAGCACAATGCTTGGCACATTTTTGTTGTTCAGTCATTTTTCATTCATGCCCAAATCTTTATGATCCCATTTAGAGTTTTCCTAGCAAAGATATTGGAATGGTTTGCCATTTCCCTCTCTGACACATAAGTGTTAGCTATTATTATTATTATCATTATTATTATCATTATCATTATACAAGTCTTCAGTTCTAGTTTGAGTATTAGAACTGTTTATTTGGTCTTTAACTTTGAAAAGAATTGGAAATTTTAGGTGATACGGATTATTTTTTAAAGTTATTTTTCTCCAAGCTTTAATCCTGACTCTCCTATACTCTGAAAAGTTGGGGCCATATCTTTCAGGGGATTCCATAAGGGCAGAATCACCCTTATCTAGGACCCTGCTCATTCTCCAGCCTTCTACCTCTGAACTAAGTGACACAAAACCAGTCTAGAGAAGGAGAAGGAGGAGGAGGAGGAGGAGCTGATATTTATACAATGCCTTGAGGTAGGTAATGCACTTTATAGGGATTGTATAACATTTGATCCTCACAACAACTCTGGGAGATGGTTGCTATTAGTATCTTCATTTTATAAATGAGGAAACTGAGGCCCAGAGAGGTGATATGACCTTATTCATAAAATGAAGAGGTTGGATAATCTCTAAGGTCCCTTGAACTCTGTATCTGTGATCCTATGACCAGGATATCTGTAGGACCATACAGCTAGTGTTTAGGGCAAAATTTGAACCCAGGTTTTTCCTGACCCCAGGTCCAGGACTCTATCCCCCATGCACATTGCATCTTGTCTTCTCACCCCCAATTCTTGGGATTTGAGTGATGCCTCCCTCCCCCACCAGACCCCCCATCCTGGCATTTGTCTTCCCTGGTAGCTCACCTGGGTTGGCAATCCCTCCCCGTGCAGAGTTCATAGGCTGGCTCCGGGCGGGTCACAGCATCACAGTAGCTCTCTTCCACTTCCACTCCATCATAACGCACACACATGGCGTAGGAGGCACTAATACCTGCTGGATAATCAGGACGGCCCTTAGCCAGGAAGCCCCCATTAGACCCCACGGCAAAACCAAAGTTCTGATTCTCCCCACACAGAGTCAGAGCCAGAGTTTGGCCTCCTGCAGTTCAGATCGACCAGGAAAGAGGCTTGTAGGTGGTAATCCCCAGGCTGAGGTGCTGGGCACAGACAGCCCTTGAAGAAGACAAAAACCAGTGAGAAAGGAGCGAGGCACACCCCTCCCTTCACACACTAGGAAAGGCCTCTCTCCACCCCTAGCCCAGTGAGCTCTCCCTCACCTCCCCCTCAGAGCTCGGCCCAAGGCTGTTCACTCAGACCTACCCGAGGTACAGGTGGAGCTGCAGGGAGCCTGGGCAGAGACCTTCCAGCGGTACATATCAGCCCGGCCGATGTCGTCGTGACCGGGAGGACTCACGTTAAAGTCATTGCTGAGGAGAAAGGCCAGGGTGAGGCACCGGGAGAGGAGCAGCTTAAGGCCACTGTAAGGCTAGGAATGGAACCAAACATAGCTTCTTCAGAAATCCCTGTGTCCTCGCAGCCCCTCTCTTATGTCTCACGTGGGCTACCTGGATAACTTGTTCCACGCTGTCCCTTCCTGCCAACAGAAGCTATTATCTCCACATGCATTATTAACTTTTCTCTTTTCTTTATTTCTTTCCCCCTTTCTTAATCCAGAAAAGGAATGTTTGCCTTTCACGAGGCACTAGAGTCACTGCCTTGACAAAGGAAAAGTGGAGCTTTGGAGAAATGTGATTGATTGGTGAGCAATCTGGCCAGGCCTCATCATTCCCCTCTCATCAATGAGCTCAGTTTCAATTCAGGGACCCCAAGCCAAATATGTAGAAAGGGTTTCCCTAATACAATTCCCTGGCGTAATAATTCCCTATTATTACAAACACTCTCAATTTGCCACTCTTTGTTAAATGATAGCTAGGTGGCACAACAGGGAGTGTTGGATTTAGAGTTAGGAAGACCTGAGTTTGAATCCTGACTCCCACACTTCATGAACCATGTCACTTTGGGCAAGTCACTTCATCTTTCTCAGCCTCCGTTTCCTTATCTACAAAGAATTAAGAATAGCCCCTGCTTCCCAAGGTTGTTAGGAGGCGCAGATGAGACAAAATATATAAAGAATTATGTAAACCTTAAAAGTTCTGTTCTATATCATATCATATTTTATTATTATAACAGAACATATCATGTCATATCATACTGTATTATACTATATCATGTTATATCATATACTATATTACATTATACTATCATGCTATATCATATCATATATCATCATATCTATGTATATTATATCATATTATATTATACATAAAAGCTAGCTATTTTAAGTGGCAAAGTAAAGCAGATTCCCAAATAATGAGGAAACTTAATAGCACCTCTACCCCATGAAATGCTTGGCTACATTTCTACATGGAATAGATTCCAACAGTGCCTCTCACCTCTCCATGCCAGGGGACTGGAGGGGCTCTGCCTGAAGTTCAAGGCCTAAGCCCACCTGGAAGCTTGAACCAGATGTAGGGTTCTGTTCAGCAGCTAACACGGTGGGGCTCACAGAAACCACCTCCTTCTTCTCTTGTTTGCCTACTGTCTCGGCATTCAGCAAATCCTCTGGAAAGGCCTCAGAGGTGGGTGTTTTGGGAAGTCCTTCCTGCCAGCCTTTGGTTGACTGAATCAGTGGCTCTGGGGTTGGGCTTCTCCAACGCACTGGAGTGGTAAGCTGCTGCAATTTTCGGCAAAAGGCAGACCGCCGGGAGTCTCGGTGACATAGTTTCCAAAAGATGTGCAATTGGGTCATCCCAGCCCTCCCCCCCTCCAGGAGCCCTGGACCAATCATGGGGTATGGCATGGCAGTGCTGGTGGAAACCTGGTTCCATTGGAAGGCTAGAAGGCAGAAGCAAAACAGATCACAAGCACCAGAAGAAGGACTCATCACCTCCCAAACTGGGGGCATCCAGATCTCCAGGACCCAGGAGAGACATATCATATCATGTCCCAATGTAACCCATGTAACAAGATGGAGTATTAAGAAGAAGGAAGTATCATAACCACTTATCCAAGGCATAGATGGGCAAAGAAGACTTTGCCCAGGGAGCCAACCTTGCTATTGCTGGTATTTTGGGAATCCATTAGATGAGATAATGGCCCATAGTTTAATCAAGGCAGCATGGTATAGTAGATAGCACATTAGGCTTGACTCAGAGTCAAATCCCAACTCTGATACAGACTAATTGTATGACTCTGGGTGAGGCCCTTAACCTCTAGCCCCAAATTCCTTGGTCCTACCTCCTAAATTATAGATGGGTTTTAGAGCTGTAACAGATCATCTAGTTGTTTTATAGATGAAGAGTTGAGTCCCAGAGATGTCAAATGATTTTCCCAAGATAACACAAATAGTAAGTGGCACAGTCAGGATTTGAGCCCAGATCCTTGAAATTCCAAATTCAGGGATTTTCTAAGGTACCATGCAAAGAGTTCTCCAAGCTGACAAAATCACAGATCCTTCATATATTTTGAGTTTATCTCTCTATATAAGATTCGGTATTAGGGATGGTGCTTTTTATAGATTTGGAGAGCTTGATACATAAAGGATTTCCTTTCCCTATGAGTAGTTTTGGTTTTTTTGAGTTTTTTTTTTTAAGGATATGAACAGGCAGTTTTCAAAAGAACAGATACAAATTATTAATAATCACTTGAAAAAATACTCAACCTCATAATCAAAGACATACAAATCAAAAAAACTCTTGATATCACCTCAAAAAAACTCTGATATCACCTCAAATCCATCAAATTAGCAAAAATAATCAAAAGCAACAAAACTTGATAGATATTTTTAGATATGGCCAAAATGTCCATCTGTTTTTCTTGACTATGTTTATTTGTTATAAGGAGGCTTTTATTTTGCGGGTGAAGGTGAATTACAGGGAGGAGTGAGGGTAATGATAGCAAAAAAAAAAAAGAAAGAAGAAAGAAAAAAAGTGTCACTGAAACATTTAAAAAATACAGAGAAGAATGCAGAGGAAAGTTCCAAAGAGAACATAGACAAAGCCATGCAATGTTGGAGCTGATATGTTGAATTTAATACATACTTTTAAAAAGTACATAACTCAGATTAAGTTTCAAATACTCTCGTCTCTTTCTCTTCTTTGTATAAGAATATGATTTTGTTTGATGAGGTTTGTCATATCCATAATAATTATGGGCCAGATGGGTGTAACAGGTATACTGATTCATTGCTAGTAAAAAGTGCAAATCACAAAAATAATCATATACTTTGACTCAATAATGTCCTGGGTATATACCCTGAAAGCATTCTTAAGACATAAAAATAGCTACCTGTTCAAAGATTTTGGTGACAGAGTTATATAATTTCCAAAAAACTGGAAGTAACTTAAACCTCCATTGGTACACTCAGTCACCAAGGTTTATTAACTCTACCTCCACCGTAGCAGTGACACAGTAGATAGGACACTGGATCTAGAGTCAGACTCAGATATTTACTAGCTGTGTGACCCTTGGCAAGTCACTTAACCTCTGTTTCCCTCAGTTTCCTCATCTGTAAAACGGGGATAACAATAGCACCTGCCTCCCAGGATTGTTGTGAGGGTCAAATGAGTTAATAATTGTAAAGAGCTTAGCATGGAGTATGGCATGAAGTAAGCACATTATAAATGTTAGCTATCATCATCATGATTATTATTATTCCATTCACATGGCCACCACCCTAATTTAGGTCCTCAGCACCAATCGCCAGCCTCTTAACTGGTCTCCCTATATTCTCTCTCTCTCTCTCTCTCTCTCTCTCTCTCTCTCTCTCTCTCTCTCCCCTCTGTCTCAGTCTCTGTCTCTGTGTCTCTCTTTCTCTCCCTCTCCCTCCCCCCTCTCTGTCTCTCTGACTCTTCTGACTCTGTCTCTCTCTCTCTTTCTTTCTCCCTCCCTCCCTCTCTCTTCCTCTCCCCTCTCTTCCTCTCCCATCTCTTCCTCTCCTCCCTTTTCCTCTCCTCTCCTTCTCTCCCTCCCT
>NW_020954567.1:19284722-19330383 GCF_900497805.2 Vombatus ursinus
CTCCCTCCCTCTTTCTCTCCTCTCTCTTTCTCTCCTCTCTCTCCCTCTCTCTTCCTCTCCTCCCTCTTCCTCTCTTCTCTCTTCCTCTCCTCCCTCCATCCCTCCCTCTTCCTCTCCTCTCCTCTCAGTAACTCCTCTGAATGGCTTTGAACAGTCTCCACAACTGGAGTCTAGCTTACCTTTCCAGGCTCGTTGCCCATTTCTACGCTTCGTATGACTCAGCACAGTGGCCTCCCTGCAGTTCCTCACACACAATATCCCATCTGTGCCTTGGCACAGACTGTCCACACATGCCTAGAATGCCTTCCTTCACCTTCTCTGCCTCTTAGAATCACTAACTTCCTTCAAAGCTCATCTTGAGCATCACCTTCTTCATAAGGCTTTTTTCTGACCCCCTTCATACCCATCCTTGAGCTCCTAAGGCTCCCTTTGAAATTCCCTACTTACTTTATATATATTTTGCATATGCTTCAATATGTACATGTTGTCTCCCCAATAAAATGGAAGCTCTTTGAAGACAGGGATTGTTTCATTTTTATCTTTGTCTCTATACTGACTAAAACAGTGCTTGGCACATAGTAGGCACTTATAAATGTTTGCTGAATGACTGATCAAATGGTTGAATAAATTGTGATACACTGATAAACTGGACTATGTTATATAATGCAGTTGAGACCAATAAGTATGAGGAATAGAAAGAAACCTATAAGTCACTTTTTGAAATAAGGGAAAGAAGGGAAAACACAGAACAAGAAAAATACAGCACACACTGTGACCAAAAAAAGAGGAAAAGTGAATGAAAAGGAAAGAAAAGGAATGGCTGAAAAACTATTATGATGCCATATACATTGAAATGAATTTAAATGAAAATAATCACTAAGCAAATTCAGTTGGTTGGATTAATGTTCAATTTTTTTTAATAAAACATTGAACTTAAAAATAAAAACAAAAATTTGGTCACATTTCTTCACCCTTGAGCCTTGATCATTTGTAACTCACTACTAATTCTTCAATATATCATCTCTGCTCTAATAAGACAGACCTCTTCACTCTTCTCCACACATTCAATGCTCATTCTTACTGCCCTGCCTTGGTCCTCCCCATAGAGATCACCCTCACTTGTGTTTTTCCTTATCCAAATCCCAACGAGAATGTTACTACTCAGGAAGGAACTCAGGTCACCTATCCAACATTCTTTCCATTACACAACACTAGCTCTTTGCTAGTTCCATAACCAAGTGAACTGAAGAGCAGAAACCTAAATATAATACTAAATCCCATTCACTCCCTATAAGAACCCTTACTATTGCTTCCCACCCTATCAGAGGTCAAAGAAATTCACTTACCCAAGTCAGCGTCTCCACCAACAGTTACCATCTCTGCTTTTCCTCCCCTAATGGTAGGATATGCATGTTCCACTTGGAAACGAAGCTTCTTTTCCTCCTCTCCTGTGGACTGGCCCCAGCCTCTATCCTGAGCAGCAGCAGCATTCCTTTGGACAAAGTTTCTGTGACCCAAGTTGATCTTCCTGGTGTCTTCTCCCAGTGAGATATGACCATCCACCTCCCCTGGGGAGATGGCAGAGATCCAAGTGGTACTGAAGTCAGCCGTTGGCGAAGGCTCAGGTACATCAAAATCTTGGTTCTGGAGGCCATAGGAATCTGGGCCATGGAGAGAGAGGGGAGGCTCTGGAGCTGGAGCAGCTAGAACCTGAACCTTCGGCACTGTAAAGTCATAAGATATGTGGGGTACCTTCCCATTGAAATTATAATACTGAAAGTAAAAGTCAGAAAGCAAATTTTTAGTAAAGCCAGCCATGGCTCCCCTTTCCCCAGTTCACATAATCTTATCCTTCTCACTTGAGACACGAAAATATTTATATTTTATATTTATATATGGGCCTGTGATTTCACCAGTGTAAGGAATCCTTGGCATGGAAACTCTCCCCACTGTTGCAGCTTAGCAATTCATCTGCAATTAATTTAATTAATGAATGCAATTAATTAATTAAAACTAGAGAGTTTCCTGGGGGCACTGAGAAGCTAGTGACTTGTCCATGGTCACAGGGTATGTGTCAGAAACAGAACATGAACCTAGATCTCCCTGACTCCAGGGCCAGACCACAATCTAAGTTGAAGAGACTCATCTCCAGGAGGCTCACCACCAGGAGATAGTGGGTTGATTGTTTGGTTGGTTTTTTTAACCATGCCAACTCATGAAATCATCTGTGAAGTCATAAAGGGAACACAGACATGTTTCCCAGGTCTTTGAGTCACAACACCTGAATTTGAGATCCTCAGTTCCATGTCATATTAAGTTGTGGGACTCTGAGTAAGGCACTTACATTCTCAATCTTATATTCCTCTGTTGTTAAATGGGAATAATGATACTATCACAGGATGGCTGCAAGAAAAGTGTTTTGTGAACCTCAACACAGGAGGAAAAAAATGAATTATTATGGATAAAATCATAGCTCATAATCATATTATGGATAAAATCATGCTCCATAGGAGCATGGATTTCAAACCAGAAAGGACTAGAACGATCATCAATTCCAAATCCATCATTTTAAAGAGGGAGAGGGCAAGAGATAAGCATTTATTAAGTACCTCCTGTGTACTAGGCACTATGCTAAGGTCTTTACAAATGTTATCCTCATAACAACCCTATGGGGTAAGTGCTATTACTGTCTCCATTTTATAGTTGAGGAAACTGAGACACACGGAGGTTTAGTAACTTGTTAGTGACACAGTTAGTAAATGTCTGAGGCCAGATTTGAAATTAGGTCTTCCTGACTCTAGGCCCAGTGCTCTAACAACTCTAGGCAGAGAGCTCCAACCCCTTCATCTTCTTACTAACTCCTTCCCCAAACTTTTTTCAGGTTTTCAGGTTTTTTCAGGAGTCTGCTGCAGCCAGCCCAATCACTCACTGCACATTTCTTCTTTCTCCACCCCTGTCAATGTCTCCCTTACACACCATGGCATTCAAAGACTGGTTGGTGGGGCCCGGGGCTATAATGTACTCCAGGCCTTCTGAGTGCAGGCTAAGTGGGCGCCGGTACTTAAACACAGTTCCAGCCACTCGGAAGTTCTGAGGAGGGTCCACAGCAGCGTTCCCATTGAAGAAGAAGTGCCCAGCTTCATCCGCCAGTGCTGCAAAGAAAGGGGACACAAGAGAACGGAAGAAAGCAACCAAACAAATGAGCAGCCAGCAAGAGCAGAGGTTCCCCTGATAGGGTTTTAAGGGGATGCTTGGAGATCCCTGACTAAGCGCTCAGAGACAGGCTGTGATGACGAGGGAGATTTGCTTTGGAGTCTGTCAAAGGAAATCGGTGGTTCCAAACTTTGGCTCCTTCTCCAAGTCTGCTCAGTCCCCACACCAAAGTCACCAGGATCAGCACCTGGATCTTTGGGCTGAGGAGCCTGCACATGAGTGGAGGAGGGGCTGACAGGGGTCATAAGATCATAGGCTTTGAGTTGGAAAAAGACTTCAGAGACCAGCTTGCCCAACCCTCTCATTTTACAAATGAGTAGTAAAGACCCAGGGATTTGAATTATCCAATCAGAGGGGGGATTGCAGTGGATAGAAGGTGTTGCAGGGTAGGGGCATGGAGCTGGTATCCCAAGGAAGGGCACACCCATGCCCCATGGCCCTGGATCCTTTACCAAGGATGTTTTCTGTCTTCCTGCGTTCGATGATAAGGATATCAGTGGCACCAACAGGGATACTGGTGACAAATACGTAACCTGGAAAGATGAGAAATTACTCTGTTGGGGAAGAAGGGGCCCACACTCAGCTTAAGAGCACTGAGTATCAAGTGAGGGGAGGAGCCAAGGGCTCAAAGAAAGGCCAGTTAAAAGGATCAGCCTCCAATTGAAGGGCACCAAGTGGAGAGGAAAGGGAAAGCCTTGAAAGGCATTAGGTACATCAGCGGGAAGAGCCCTAGATTTAGTTAAAGGAACTGAAGTCAGGGCCTTCCTCTGCCATTTACTACCTGTGTGGCTTTGGGCAAGTCATTAAACCTCTTTGGGCTTCAAATGAAAGCTATAAAGTGAAGGGGTTGGGCTAGATGACCTCTGAGCTCCTTTTCAGCTCTAAATCTCTAACCCTATAAAAGCCTTTCAAGCCACTTGGCACAGGACCACAGCAAAGGCAACATGAACTCCTGCACCCCACATCAGTCAATCAACATTTATTAAGTGCCTACTATGTGCCAGGCCCTAAGCTAAGCATCAGACCCTTGGTGGTCTCAGGCAGTCAAAGAAAAGGAATCAGGGAGTTCTACAGAGTAGAGCTACCAAGAGAACCCAACAGCTCCAAGGAGGAACCGAACTGCAGTAGTAGCTGTAACAGTAGCAGTAACAGTTGTTGTTCCTTCGTTCTAGAAGAGGATCACTGACATCAGCAGGGTGATGTCTTGACTTGCAAGTGACCTGGATTTAAGTGAGGCAAAGCTGTGCAGTCATTGGCCTCACTCTCTCCTCCAGAGTCATCAGAGTCCAGTGGCAAGACCTAGATCTGGACAACTGGCAATGGCCCTAGATGCAGTGGGAGACCTTGGCCTTTTTGAGCTAAGGTCTTTCCCAGGTCTCGGTTTGTCTGAGGCAACACCCATATAGTGATTCAAGGCTAGGTAAGAAATGAGGCAGAAGATGACTGAGTTTGTCTGGGGGTGGGAGTGGGGAAGGGAATCAATCAGGGAAGGGAAGACCCTCAGGATTTCAGGCCAGGACAAAAATAATCACGACTTATACTCACTCTGAGCCATCAAAACCCAAACGATGATTAACTGAGGCTTGGACTAGGACCTATTATTGGTCAATCAGTGACAGCCAGAGTGATTTGGATTTAAGGCATAGTCAAGGAGCCCTATTTGAATCCCAATAGGCTTTCTCAAAGCCTGGTTTTCCAGAGCTCTATTTCAAGAAATCATAAATGATACTACATGGGACAAAAAAAGTTAATTGTCACAGTTTTTAGGCGAAAAAATGATACAATAAATAAGTAGGGAAGAGAAAAACCCCCCAAGATATCTTGCAAGGTTTAAGTAGCAGTAACAATAGCAGTAATAGTAGTATTAGTAATGATACTAGTACTACTAGTAGGAGTAATAGTGGTGGTGGTAGTAGTAGTAGTGATAGTAGTAGTAATAGTAGTAGTAGTAGTAATGGTGGTGGTAGTAATAGTAATAATAGTCAGTAGTGGTGATAATAGTAGTAGTTGTAGAGATAGTAACAGTGATAGTGGTAGTAATAGTAGTAGTAGCACTAGTAATAGTACTAGTGATAGTAATAATAGTAGTAGTAGTAGTAGAAGTAGAAGTAGTGATAGTATTAGTAGTAGTGATAGTCAAAGTAATAGTAGTAGTGGTGGTGATAGTAGTAGTAGTAGTAGTAACAGTGAAAGTAGTAGTGGTGGTAGTAATAGTAGTAATAGTAGTAGTGTGATATTAGTTGTAGCTCTAGTGATAGTAATGGTGGTGATAGTAGAAGTAGTGATAGTCATAGTAATAGTAGTAGATAGTGATAGTAGTAGTAGTAATGCTAGTGATAGTAGTCATGAAAGTAGTAGAAGCAGTGATAATAGTAGTGGTGGTGGTGGTGGTAGTAGTAGTCCTAGTAATAGTAATGGTAGTAATAGTGATAGTAGTGGTATTAGTAGGTATCATTTTAAAGTTTGCAAAGTGCTCTACAAATATTATCTAATTTGATCCTCACAACAACCTTAAGAAGTTTATTATACCCACTTCACAAATATAGCAGACAGAAGTTAAGTGACTTACCCAGGAGGACAAAGCTAAGAATTATATAAGGCTAGATTTGAATTTGCCTTCCTAACTCCAAGTCCAGCACCCTATCCACTAAGCCACTTAGTTGCCTGGGAAACGTCAGACCTGGATAGGATCAGAGAGGTCACCTAGTCTAGCCCTGTTATATCACAGATGAGGAATATGAGCCCAAGAGAAGTGAAGGGACTTTCCAAAGGTCACACAATGGCAGAGACAGGTTTATAGCCCAGGTCTCCTGTCTCCAAAGGCTTTACTCTTCCATCTATACCACACTGCCCTCTTCAGGGACCCAGGCAGGTCAGAATTACATATAAGGAAATTGGCCACCTAGACAAAGAACTAAGACCACGAAGGGAATACTCTGACCAGTCCCAGGGCCTGAAGACAAGATGTATGGGCTCTGCCCCCTCCTCAGGCTGATACAGCTCCTCCTCTTGTCCTCCCCACAGCCCTTTGAGAAACCCTGGCATATCATCAGTGGGGTGTACCTAACTGTGAGATCCCATTTCGGAAGCTCCCTGAAACCCGGTAACACGTGCTGCCATCCCCACCACAAACTCGGCACCTGTCCATCGTCTGGAAGGAGTGGAGGCCACCATCACACCCAACTGGCTGCAAAAAGAAGAAAGATAGGATGATTTCCAGGATTTGTCTAACCTTGGCTTAGGATGCCTCTTAGGAGTCCTTAGGAAAGGTTATTTTTTCCATAGTATCTTTTCTCTAAGATTATATTTTTTTAAGGCTTCTTCTCCCTTCTAGTAGACTGTTCCCAAAATGATTTTTCCTCCAGTGATGCTCACTCTAGAGAAGGCAGCATGTCATAGTAGAAAGAATAATGAACATGGAACCAGAAGGATTTGGGTTCAAATATCACCACTGACACTTACTACCTGTCTAATTTCTCCTCAGTCTCCTTTGATGATTCATTATCTAAATCACGCTCTAAGTCTGTTTTCCAGAAAGCTTGATCCTGGGTCTCCTACTCTTCTCTTTCTACTCATTCTTTTTGTGACCTCATCTACTCCCATGGGCTTAATTACCATCTCTATGCCAATTACTCTCATATGTATCTATCTGACTCCAGTCTTTCTCCAACCATCAATCCCACCTCACCAATCAATCATTAGACATTTCAAACTGTATATCCCAGAAACATCTCAAATTCAACAGGTCCAAAACAGAACTCACTGTCTTTTCCCAAAAATGCTGGGCTCTTTCAAACTTCCTTATTCCTTTAGAAGACTATACCATCTTTCCAGTCTCCCAGGCTAATAACCTCACCATTATCCTCAATGCCTCCTTCTCCTTCATCCCTTATAGCCAATTATCTGCCAAATCTCACCATCCCTACCTCCACTATGTCTGTTGCATCTGATCCCAACTCACTACTAGCATAATCACCATCTTAGCTCAGGCCCTCATCACATCTCACTTGGACTACTTCAATGACTCCTGAATCGGTCTCTCTGCCTCAAATCTCTCACTACTTCAGGCCATCCTACACACTGCTGCCAAAGCAATTTTTCTTCAGTGCATATTTGGCCTGATTACTAAAGTCAGGCAGCTTCCTATTGCCTCTAGAAATCAAATACAAATGCCTCTCTTTAGCTCTTAAAGCCCTTCACAACCTTGTTCCAAGCTTATCTTTCTAGCCTCATTATACATTAGTCCTGCTCCCACACTCTGACCCAGCCAAACTGGTCTTTTCTCTACTCCTCACATATGAAGCTCCCATCTCACTTCTTTTTGCCTTTACACTGGCTATTCTCACTACCTCAGATTCTCTTCTTCCTCACCTAAGTCTCAAAAGATCCCTCTCTTCCTTCAAGACCCCACCTTCCACGTGAAGACTTTCCTGATCAGAGGTCTCAACTGCTAACTCCCTCCTTCTCAACCTACCTTACATGTAACCTAATACATACAACAATTACTTTGTATTTATGTATATTTATTCTGTACGTACTTATTATTTCCAGGTTAGAATGTAAATTCCTTATGAGCAGAGATTGTTTCATCTATTGTATATGGATCCCCAGTGCCTGGTATAGAACCTGGCACACAACAGGCACTGAATAAATGCTTATTGACTGATTGATTTTGTAATCCCTGGACAAGTCACAACCCCTCTGAGCCTCAGTTTCCTCATCTGTAAAGGAGGAAGTTGAACTAGATGGTTTTTCAGGACCCTTCGAACCCATCCCCTCTGCCTACTGACCTCCCTGACTTTCTTTAAGTCACCAATAAAGTCCCACCTTCTACAAGAAGTCTTTCCTAATCCCTCTTAATTCCAATGCTTTCCCGCTTTTAATTATTTCCTCTTTATCCTGTATATAGCTTGCTTTGTACATACTTGTTCACACGTTGCCTCCCTCATTAGATTGTAAGTTCCTTGAGGGCAAGGACTGTCTTTTGCCTCTCTTTTGTATCCCCAGCACTGAGAACATAATGCCTGGCACATAGTAGGAGCTAAACAAATGTTTTTTGATTGATTGGTCACCAAAGGATGGAAGCAAGCAGAGTTCTCACATGGCCTGATGCATGTACCCCATGAAGATAGAAATTACCAATGGAGTGATGCCAGGGATGGTCAATGCTCTATATGAGAGAGTGGAAAGGGTATGAGTTTCCCCTCTTTGTTATATGTTTTGTCATGACATGGGTCCCCTTTTCCACACCAGTTTTACCCAGGTTAGCAAGAGTCAAGCCTTCAAGGGTGGTTATTAGATTCCCTATCCCCATTCCTATGGTGGCCAAAGGGATATTCCCTAATCTATTCTGCTACTCAAGTTTCAGAGACATGGAGATGACATGAAAGAGAATTTGACCACTCTCATCTAACTGGACCTCAGTTTCCTCATCCGAAAATGAGTAGAAAGAATCTGAGATTCTTTCCATTTTTAGAATCTATGATGCTATTAGAAAAGCCAGAGGAGAAATTTAAAATGTTCACTTTCGTAGCAACTGGCTTGTTGTTGTTCAGTTGTGTGCAACTCTCTGTGACCCCATTTGGGTTTTTTTTTTAATAAAGATACTAGAGTGATATGCCATTTCCTTCTCCAGCTCATTTTATAGATGAGGAAACTGAAGCAAATGGAGTTAAGTGACTTGCCCAGGGTCACACAGCTAGTAAGTGTCTGAGGCCATATTTGAACTCAGGAAGTTGAGTCTTCCTGACTCCAGGCCAGGCACTCTATCCTGCTCCACCTAGCTACCCCAGAAACTGGCTCCCAAGAGCAGATTACTAAAACACTGTGTAAATTTTCCATCTGGTGAGGAAGCAGCTTTCGGTGCTCTCCTCTTAGAGGACCTCACCTCACACTGGCCATTGATGCAGACTCCTTGATATATCCGGTCCTTGCAGGAGGTCCCGTCTCGTGCTTGTACTATCAGCTGCCTCTCCCCACTCTTGGTGGTGCACTGGAGGTCACATGGTCTGTTAGAGATGCTGATGTAATCATCTAGGGTTGTGGAAGAGTAGGAAGGAAGAAAACGCAGACTTCTAAGGGGGAGGCAGCATAGTACAATGGAAAGTGGGATGGATTTGGAGTCAGAGGATGTGGGTTCAAATCTTGGCTCTGTTAACTAATACCACCTTCACGGTACTCCCTCTTCCCCATTTCCATTCCTCGTCCCAGAGGAAGATTGAAGCCACCTATCCCAAGGTTCCTCCTGGGGAGATAGTATGGAACAATGGCTTTAGAGTGAGAAGATGTGGCTCTGCCACTGACCACCGGTGGGACTCTAGGCAAGTTTGAACCTCTCTGGGCCTCAGCTCCTCATCTGTGAGGAATTCTGGGGAAGAGGAGATATAAAGGAGCTCATTGAGAAATTGAATGACTAAAAGAAAAGATGGTCTGGTCGCATGGCAAGACCAAGGGATGAGTGTTCCAATGGTACCTGGGAGATGCTGGGAGAAATCAAGGAAGGACTCCAGTGTAGATGCCCTACGGTGTACAGCTCAAAGCACCTACCCCCGCACTTGAATTACTGAAGACCCTGAAAGGACTCCACCCTTTTGTTAAACCCATATGCACAATGAAAATCTATCTAAACTCATTCCTCAATGATTTTACAAACTCCTTCCTGGTGATCTCCTTCCTTCCCCAGTGATTCTAAACTTGCAGTGGCCAACATTCCCATTCCCTTCAAACCAATCCTGTCCTTCCATGTCCTACTTATCCTTTCTGCTGTGCTTTCTGGAATGCTCGCTCCGTAGACAACAAATTTGCTTTCCTTTCTCTTTCTCTTTCCTTTTTCCTTTCTCACTCCTTCCATCTTCTGGCTCTACATCCCGACCAATCCCACAGGCCGTGCACCCAACGTGTCAAAGCTGGACTCTTCCTCTGGCTTCTCTTGTGTCCGAGGATCCAGAGGTCAACAGTTTTTAGATGAGAGGTACCTAAAGTTGTGGGGTTACCTGGGTAGAGAGGGATCCAGTGGTAGTGGTGTTTCCCAAAGGCTTTGCCATTGAAAATGGCACACTGCTGTTGCTTAAAGCTGTCTGAGTTTGCTGGGCAAGGCTACAAAACACAATGAAAATGATAATGATAACTAATAATGATAACATCTCATCTCACTTGAGACTCACAACAACCCTGTGAGGTGGTTGCTATTATGAACCCCATTTTACTGAGAGAGAAACTGGGGCTGACAAAGATTGTGACTTGCCCAGGGCCACCCAGCTAGTAAGTATTTGAGGCAGGATTTGAACTCAGGTCTTCCTGTGTTCTACACATTACATCACCTAAATCTCTAAAGAGAGAGGACAGCTAGCTACAGGACAGAGAAGACATATTCTAGCCTTTAAACCACACAGGAAGGAGCACCCTCACACCTCAATAGGTTATTTTTTTCCTAAAGAGTACAGGAGATAAAAAGGAAAGGTTCACTTCTGATTTCCAAGGAATGATAGGGGAAAGGCAGCATGATATCATAGGTCAAACACTGAACTTGGCATTAGGAAGACCTGAGTTCAAATCCTGACTCAGATAGTAATAGCTGTGTGACCTTGGGCGAATCATTTAATCTCTTAGCCTCAGTTTCCTCATCTGTAGAATGAGGATGTTGGACTCCATGGAATCTAAGATCCCTTCTAACTATAAATCTATGACACTGTGAAGTTCATAACCCAAGTGAGGAAGAGTAGGAAGGAAAGTGGGATCTGATCGATAATATCAGTCAGGGGGACCAGACACCATCCCTAATGCATTAACAATGGGCAAGTCTCGTCCTTCCGTGGAAGGAAACAAGCATGTATTAAGTGCCTATTGTATACATTATACACTGTGCTAAGTGCTTTACAAATGTTCTCTCCATTGATCCTTACCACAGCCTGGGAAGATAGGTGTTATTATTGAAACTGAGACAGATAGAGGTTAAGAGACTTGCCCAGGGTCACACAGCCAATAATTGTCTGAGGTTACATTTGAACTCAGGTATTCCTGACTCTAGGCCCAGGTCTCTATCCACTGCACCACCTCACTCTCAGGTACTTTTAACTTCCTGGCAGCCTTACTCCTCCTCAGATCTGATCTCAGTAAGGACTCAGGGTGGGTTGTGCTAAATACCGATACCAGCTCTTACCTGTTGGTGGCAAAGGTGGTAGTCCTTAGACTGGCCTGTGCACACATGGCTGCTTGTCCTCTGAGACGTGAGAAACCTGAAAGACATAAAAGAATTGTGCAGAAGAAGAAGGAAGGGGAGGATACCACTATTTCATGTGGGTAAATGGTACCAAGAGAACAAATAAGGACTCCTCTGCAAGACAACCAGTGTCTCTCCCTATCCTCTGTGGCTAGTCATCAATCAGCTCCAACTAAATTTAGGTTAAGGGGTATGTGTGTGTGTGTGTGTGTGTGTGTGTGTGTGTGTACGGTGGTAGAAGTCCACTGTGTTTATACATTTTCAGTTCAATAGGTATTTATAATGCATCTGTAATTTATTAAGCCCTACAATGGGCAAGGAAGGCAGCTAGGTGGCACAGTGGATATGAAATGGCATGGAGCCAGGAGAACCTGAGTTCAAATCCAGCCTCAGACATTTACCAGCTATGTGATTCTGGGCAAATCACTTAATCCTGTTTGCCTCAGTTTCCTCATCTGTAAAATAAGTTGAAGAAGTAAATGGCAAACCACTCCCAAATGGGATCATGGCAAGTTGGACATGACTGAAACAACTCAACAGTAACAATTGGCAAGGCACTGTACTTGGTGCTAAGGATACAAAGACAAAAAAGGAAACAGTCCCTGCCCTCAAGGAGCCTACATTCTACTGAGGGAACACAACATGTACGCACATGAATCAATGCAAAGTAATTTCATGAGGGAGAATGCAAAACCAACTGGGGGATTCCATGGTGGCAGTCAAGGGGAGAAAGGGGGTTCATAAACTAAGCCTTAAAGGAAACTAGGGATTCCAAAAAAAGAAGTGAGAAGGAAATTATTTCCCAGCATTGTGGGCATGGTGTGAAGTCCTAAAGGCAGGAGATGGAATGCCAAGTTCCAGGAACAATAAATAGGACAGTCTGTGTGGAAAGTTAAACATGTGAAGGAGAATAAAAAGAAAAGACTAGAAAGGTAGGCTGGAGCCAGACTGTGAAGAGTTTTAATAGCCAAGTTGATGAGTCTACATTTTCGTCTAGAGACAATAGGGAGCCGCTGAAACTTCTTGAGCAAAGGAATGATATAGTCAGATCTGTGCTTTAATAATATGGATTCAAAGGCTACGTGGAGGACAGATCAGAGAGGGAAGAGGGTGGAAGCAGAAAGATCAATCAGGAGGCTATTGCAATAGTCCAGAGAAGTGATGAGGGTTTGAATGAAGATACTGCCATAGAGTAGAGAGGAGATGGATTTGAGATTGGTCAACAAGGGCTTTACAAATATTATCTCATTTGGTACTCATCACAACCTTGAAAAGTGAGTGATATTATTTTTCTTGTTTTATAGCTGAGGAAACTGGGGCATACGGAGGTTAAGAGACCTCTTTATTAAGAACACAAGGCACTGGGAATACTAAGGTAAAAGTCAATTAGTTCCTGTCCTCAAGAAGCCTACATTTAATCAAGATAAACAACACATACATATTTAGGTAAGCATACAAAATAGATACCAAGTGTTTTTTAGAGAGAGGGCATTAGTAGCTAATGACATTAAGAAAGGCCAGCTGCAGAAGGGGGCACTGAAACAAAGTCTTAGAGAAGACTCGTATTTCTAAGAGACAAAGGTGAAGAGGGAATGTGTCCCAGGCTTTGGGTACAACCAATACAAAATCATAGAGACAGGAAATGGAGTGCTGTGTATGAGGAGCAGTGACAGAGCCACACTGAGAAATATTATGGAGGTAGAATAAGATTCACCAGAGGGTTCTTTTGGTTACCCGGCTCCCATGAAGTATTGAAATCTTTTATTGGCTATTAACTCCTTAATAGAGAGAGAAAAAAGCTTCCCTGGAAGGATACTTAAAATCAAAGTTTTAAGTTAGACACAACTGAACAACAAGTTAGAGTTCAGAGGAGGGGGATTCAGGCTGGGTTGGTCAAAGAAGGCTTAACCAAGGATATGGGAGGTGAGCTAAACCTTGAGTCAGAGTTTGAAAGCAGAGAAGATGGACCAGATGATGTCCTCCTCTGGTCAAGAGCCACACAAGAAGGTTGTTGTGAGATCAGAGGAGGCACTGAGATTTCAGCCTGGGGGCCTCAAAATAGGAACTCAAAAATAGGAATGACAGAACCTATAGCTTTGACATCATAAAACAAAACAACCAATCAGGTTGGAGCTCTGGTCAAGGCCAAGCTTGGATAACAAAGAAGTTCTTTCTCGTTAGTCCTCTTCTGAGGCAGTCCCCCTGTAGACCAAGGTCTTCTTTTCAGAAAGTGGCCCATCACCCTTTTCCTTTCCTGGGACTCTTTTGGTCCTAAACTTCCTCCCTCCCTCTGCTCCACTACAAAGTCTTACCTCTGCTGAAGACAGTGTCTCTCCCGAGACATTACCCCTCCTCCACAGGTACGTGAGCAAGTTGACCAGGAGCTCCATTCCCCCCACCATTTCAGGACATCTTCATCCCAGGCAACGGTCCCTTCTGATGCCTCACTGCTATCCTGACCAAAACAAAAGACAGTTAGCTAGCGAGCTCCAGGTAGGAAGAAGTCTCCCTCGGGGAGGAATCCAGTCCCTTGGACACTAAGCTACCATGAAGAAAAAAAGAGGAGAGGGTTTACCTAGCCTGGTGCTCACTTTGGAGGAACCAGTGAGTATGTTACCCTGTCCTTCTGGACAATTATTATTCAGTTGGTGACTTCTGCCACCCAGGTCCCAGAGCATCCTGGGCACAGCCTGCTTCCTAGTGGGTACTTCCAGATATTCCTCTAAATGTCCCAGTGCTTGCCCTTGTCAATATGAGTTCAATAAAATTCAATGAACATTTTATAAGTATATATTATATGGAATGTGGGAGGCAGTGTGGCATAGTGGATAAAGAGCAATCCTCAAAGCATGAAGACCTGGGTTCCAGTCCTATCTCTGACACCCTTGAGAGAAGGGCTTATCTTTCTTTTTGCTTGTATTTGTATCCCTAGTGCTTAACACAGTGCCTGGAACAAAGGGAGTGCTTAATAAATGCTTGTTGACTTGATCTGCTAACTTGGAAAATCATGGAGAATAGAGATGTTACAGGCCTGGTAATCAGCAAATGCTATCTTGATTTTTCTTCATTTTTAATTTTTTTAAATTAAAAGTCATTTGTTTTCCTCTTCCTAGTGGAAAAGAAAAACAAAACCCTTGTAACAAGTATGTGTAATCAACTAAAACAAATTCCCACATTGGCCATGCACAAAACTATATATCTCATTCTGCATATTGAGTCTTTTACCTCTCTGTCAGGAAGTAGGTAACATCTTCATCATTGATCCCCTAAAATCTTTGTTGGCCATTGAGTTGATCAAGATTCTTGAGTCTTTCAAAGTCTTTGTAAATTGTTATAATTACTGTATAAATTGTTCCCTAGTTCTGCTCATTCTATTCTATATCAGTTCAGAAAAGTCTTCCCAGGTTTCTTTGAGACTAACTCTTTTGTCATTATTTCCATTACGGAGGAAAGGGAATAACAAAAGGGGAAGGGATAAGTATTTATTAAGCACCTACTATGTGCCAGGTATTGTGCTAAGTACTTTACAAATGTTATCTCATTTATATCATATGCCACAATTTATTCAGCTTAGTTTACAGAAAGGGACAAAAGCAAAGTTTTAAAACAATTTGCCAATAAACTTGACTTAAATTTCTAAAAAGATTTTACAACATATTATTAAAAGGATGCTTAGTTAACATCTAGAAAGGGAAGCTGTGGTCACTAAGAAGCCAGCATGGCTTCATCAGAAACAGGTCATGCCAGAAAAAACTCATTTCTTTTTCTGACAAGGTACTCAATTGGTAATTCAAGGGAATATCAACAAAGAATTTGACAAAATCTCTCATTCTTTCTTCATGAGCAAGTCGGAGAGATATAGGCTAAAGACAATAGTACTATTAGGTAGATTCTGGGCTGGTTGAATGACCAGTACTTACTAAGAGATCAATGTCAATTGGGAAGAGGGTCTAGCTAGTTCAGAACCTGTTAACCCTTTTTACCTGTGATTTGGATAAAGGCTTTCAGATTTATAGGTAACACAATGCTAAAAGGACTAACTAATTTGTTGAATGACATTTCAGAATTCCAGAAGATCTTGAGAGGTAGGAACAATGTACCAAATATAAGCTAAAATTTAATAGGGGTAAATATAAAATACTATACTATGTTCAAGAAATAACCTGTACAATTACAGAATGGGAGTAGCGTAGCTTGATAAGAATTCTTATAAATAAAGATCTGAGGACTTTAGGAGACTAAAAATTCAGTGAATGAACAGTACAAAATAACAACCAAAAAATGAATGTAATTTTTGGCCACACTATGAAATGTATAGTGCCAGAATTAGGAATGGCATAGTACTATACCACTGTGATCATACCATATCTGGAATATTATGCTCAGGTCTAGTACCACATTTCAGGAAAGACTCTGATAAACTTGTACGTGTGCAAAAGTGCACAAACAGGATGATAAGGGGATAGTATATAAATAAATATATGTAATAAAACATAATCTCCTTGAGGGCAGGGACTAGTCTCTTTTTTTCCACCTTTTTATACCCAGAATCTAGCCCAGTCCTTTGCAAACAACAGGCACTTAATAAATGCTTGCTGAACTGTCTGTGAGGGCTGTTGGAAATAACTAAGAATATTTAATCCAAACAAGAGAAGATTTCGAAGGGGCATGACATTTACATTTATATTATTGAAGAGCTATTACATGGTAGATGGATTAGACTTGGTTTCCCTGGTCTCAGAGAGCAAAACTGTTTGGAAGTTACAAAGAGGAAAATTTAGATTTGAAAGATTTGAAAGGAAAATCTTTCTAACAATCAGTACTGTCCAAATAAAAGTACTATGGGCTACCTCAGGAGCTAAAGGGTCTCCCCACCCCATGCTGCACCGGCTATTTTCAAATTGAAACTAGATAACCATTTGTTGCATATGATATAGAAGGGATTACTAGTTAGGTATGGATGGAGCTAGGTAATGTCTGTTTCCTTCTGAGACTTAGATTCTTTGGTGGTGTTGTCTTCATGAATGCAAAGAAGTGGGAGAAGATAGGAGATATGGAAACAACAGTCTAGTTCAGGGGTAGGGAACCTGTGACCTTGAGGCCACGTTTGGCCTTTTAGAGCCTTGGGGGCAGCTTTTTGATTGAGTCGAAATTTTACAGAACAAATCATTTTATTAAGGGGATTGATTAATTAATTAATTTGATTAATTAAGGGGATGGGCTGTGAAGTTTGGCCACACTTGAGGACCTAGAGTGCCACACATGGCCTCAAGGCTGAAGGCTCCCCACCCTTGGTCTAGTTAGACTGCAATGTGGACTGAATAAAGGGAAATTGAGTGAAATAAGGCTGGAAAGGTACATTGAGGCCAGAAAACAGAAGCTCTAATGTGTCAGGAGTTTTCATTTAACCAGTGGGGAGCCGTTGAAGCCAGGCAGTAACCTGTTCAGACTCATGCATTAGAAAGATTATTTTGCCAACTTTCTGAAGGATATATTGGAGGAAGGGGAGACTAGAGTGAGAAAAATCATTAACTGATCAAGACTGCTGGTCTATAAAATTTTATTGAGTGTCTGCCATGGGAGCAGGAATTGACATCTCTACAGCAGCCCTGAGAATCATGGACCCTAATTCTCATCCAATTGTAGTTTATAATCAGACAGCCAGTGTTTTTGAAACACAGGCTATAGCTTTCCAGAAGGAACCAGGGTATCATTCTATTCAATTTCCCAGAATCTATTCAACTTCAAAAGCTGAAACCTTGAGTACAAAAGGGCAGCAGGAAACCCATTGGTCTCCCCAACATTTCCCCACAGCCCACAGGTTCATGTTGAACTTGGTAAGCCAGGAAATCAGGGGCTGAAATTAAAACTCTGCTTCTAAAGTTAAGATAGCAAGTAAATGGTATCTAAATCTAAATCTAGTTACTGATAATTGGTTATAAAGAGAGAAAAGATTTGGAAGGGGGAGGAGGCATCAAGGCCATCAGAAGAGCAGGCTGATGGATACCTTGTGAAAAGGTCCCCACTAGGGATCTTTTTTTTTTTAACTGAAGACTAGACTCTATTACTCTTACAAAAAGCCATAACTGGAAGTGTTTACACACACACACACACACACACACACACACACACACACACACACCTCAAATGAAATGGGCCCTGGGTAACAGAAGTTTGCTTCACAGTCCACCTAGGAGTGGAAGGGCTTAGGAATGAGTAGATCCCCCTAATAGCTCTCTCTTTGCAAGCAGGAGCTATTTCATTCATTTTGTCTTCATAGCTCTAATGTCCAGCACAGTGCCTTACACAGGGTAGACACTTAATATGTGTTCGTTGACGACTATGCAGATCTGTTACCAGGCTTTTGTTTTTCCTCTTTTTTTCCCCCAATAGGAGGGAGGTAGGAGGAAAAGGAAATAAATTTTTAACTGAAAACAAAATTTTAAATAAATGTTTATGGAATTGAATTTATTTGAATTGGGCTGAATTAAATCAAGTATTTTTCCTTTCTAACTGATTAATCGTGGGAGGACAGGAGTAAGTGATCCACAAAGAAAAGAGAATGACCAAAAGGAATCTCCCTCCTCCTCCTGGAGGATTTTAATGATTGGGATTGGGGGCTTGAGGTGGACGGGGCTGGGAAGGCTTGTTGTAAATCAGGCTGTGCCCCTTCAATAGTGACTTAGCTCATCTGTGCACACATTTTCCAACTTCTATACTGTATTCCTTAGTTATACAATACATACAGCCCAGTTCAGAAAATATACCCTACTGAATGATGTGGAGAATTTGAAAGAGCAGAAGGTGGATTGTGTCCTACCTGTAATATAGCTGGTGAAAGTAAAATTGGCCCAAAGCCATGTAAGCAAGGAGAAGCTAGCCCTATGACCAGATGGAGAGTAGAGGGAAGCTTGCAGATAATCTGAGGACAATAAAGAATTGACCATATTCTAACTGATGGGTTCATTTAAAGCCCAGATGGACATGACAAATTGCCATACTGAAAGATTCCTATCCGTGAATGGATAGTACGTCAAAAACAGTAGGGCTTAAATCATGTTTTCACAACCTGATTTTTGTTCTTCAGGAACTGGTTAAAAGCAAGCTGGTTGAAGATTAGATCTCCTTTAGCAGCAGATACATTTGTTAAGTGGAAGGGGGAGGGGGGAACAACAATCTGAGACTTAGAACTGGAAGATGATGAATGACCCTTCCCCCTTCTTTCCCAGGATAATTCTCTCTGAGTTGGGTGAGGGTCTGAGAAGGGAGGTTTATTTGCTTGGGGGAAAAGTTCCTGTCTGTTGTGCCCTCCCAGTTTCCCAGCTCAGGTTCATTTGAAGCAGCTTACTGAAAGAAGGCTAATTTTGAGGAATCCAGCGCTAATAGCAGGGGATTCAACACAAACAGTAATTATGCTCACAGTTGCATAGTTTCTCTTTCCCAACACCTGGCCTAACTTAGACAAGAGTTAAGCTGAGTCTGCATTAGAAGACCAAATTTGCCCCAGGCCTCTGACCCCAGAAGAGCTCCCAAATATTGATTTTACAGAAATATCTTTTATGGGGAAGAGATGGAGAAAGAGAGAAAGGGAGCAGTCAAACACCAACCTACAAATGATTAAACCTCACTTCAGGTGATCTGAAATATTCAAGGACTGAGTTCAAAGCCTAGACCTTCTCCTCCTAACTATTCAAATTCTCCTTCTCCTGCATCTAGCCCCTTGCCAAGTTGAGAGAGTCAGAGGGGAAAAAACAGTGATTATATTTTTCACATGGGGCATGAAAAAGAGGATGGCCCTGGATAGGAAAACTCAACAAGAATATAGCTCAATAAACAAATTATGTAATATTAATGTAATGGAATATTTGTTCTGTAAGAAATGACAAAAGGGATAGTTTCAGAGACATTTGAGAAGCTGTAAGAATCAAAGCAGAGTGAATTAATATTCACAAAACTATAAAATGCCCAGATTAATAGAACAAGAATTACAGAACTTACATAACCAAATTTTAGAAAACATACGAGCTCCAAAAGGAAAAAAAAAACCTGAGACCAGGCGGATCTACAAGCAAATTCTATCAAACATTTAAAGAACGATTAATTCCAATATTCAGTTGGGGAATAGCCGAACAAAGCTATGGTATATGAATGTAATTGAATACTGCTGTGCTATCAGAAATGATGAAGGTGATGAGTTTCAAAGAAATTTGGCAAGACTTGTATGAACTGATGAAGAATGAAGTGAGCAGATCCAGAACAATATATACAATAACAGCAATAATGTAAAAAACAATAAACTTTGAAAGACTTCAAAACTCTGATCAACACAATGACCAACCATGATTCCAGAGGACTCTCGATGAAACCTGCTCCCCACTTCCTAACAGAGAGGTGATGGACTCAAGACAGAGTGAGCCACGTTTTTGGACCCTGCCAATGTGTGACTTTGTTTTGTTTAGCTATCCTTATTTGTTACAAGAGTTTAGTTTTTCTTTTCTTCTTTTTAAGAAGGGGAAGGTAGAGAAAATAAATGCTAATTTTAAAATAAAATTTAGTTTTAAAAGATGAGAAAGAGGAACAATAATCATTATCATTTAGAAAGAAAAAAGGAATACAAACCAATAGGAAATCATCACATGGAGTGACTGAAACCATATTAACTTGGTTTTAGAAAAGAGAAAATGAAGAGGTGGGTGAAGAGTAGGGAAAGATGGGGAGGAGAGAGGGGACAAAGCTACCTTCGTGGTCAAGGCTGCATGACAGTCTAGAGCTCAAAGGTAAGGACGGGGAACAAACAAACAAACCAACAAAAAGACCTCTACAGACTCAGGGGCCATTCAAACTAGACGAGGTGGAAGGGACCGTCCAAAGACCCGGGATCTAGGGAGTTCAAGTGAGCGTCCCACACCACCATCACCACCCCCACCTTCCCCCCCCCCGCCCTCTCAACACACACACTCCCTTGCTGGCTGTGTGATTCTGGTTGTATAGCTCTTACCTTAGCTCGGAGGACTGCCACAGCGGCCCCAGAAAGCCCAGTTAGGATCAGCACCAGGAGGGAGAGAAGGAGGAGAAGGCGGCGGAGGCTGACAGAAGGAAGGCGGGCGGCCATCCTGTACTACTGCTCCACGAGCAACGAGGCGAGGCGGCAGCCTGGCAATGGCTTCAATGCAAACCTGCATGGCTGAGTAATTAATGACTTTACAACCTGCTCCACTCCTGTGAGCCAGGGCGGCCCGCGACAAGAGGTGATTGACAGGCAGCCCTGAGACACCCAGGCCTGCAAGTCCAAGAGAAGGGGGAAGGATCGAGATGGGGTGGGGAGAGCTGGGGTGATCGGGCATCTGAGGGAGGGAACAGCGAACGAAGGACAGAAAGGGGGTGGAGGTGGGAGTAGAGGTGGGGTGGGTGGGGTGGGGTGGGGAGGGGGGAGAGCTGTGTAACCACCCAGAGCTTTGATTATGTGCAACTGAAACGCTTCTGCACAAATAATATCAATGCACTTAGAATGAGAAGGGAAACAGTTTACTGAAGGGGGGGAAATCTTTCCAGCAAGTTTTTCTAATAAAAATCCGATACTCAAGATACCCAAGAGAATTGATACCAATATATAAGAACAAGAGCTATATCTCATTGTATAAATGGTCAATAAATTTGGACAAACAAATCTCAAAAGAAGAAAAGCAAGTTATCAACAATCACATGAAAAAATGCTCCAAAACACCAACTATATGAGAAATTAAAACAATTTTGAGGTTCCACATTCCTTAACCATCAGATTGGAAAAGTTAACAAAAATGTAAGATGTCAGTTTTTGGAAGGGCTGTAGGAAGACAGGCCCATGGGATCCGTTTGTTAACTGCTGATCATATGAGAGGTGAGAGGCTGAGGGCCTCACTGGACAAAGGGCTGGCCCCATGGAATTAGAAAGACCTAGGTTCAAGTGTGGTCCTTTTCATGTACTAGCTCTGTGACCCTAGATGAATGATTTACCCATCCGCACCCAATGCCTTAGGTTATTTTCTAAGATGTAGTTGCAGAGTTATTTGCTGATCTGCATTGCATGAGGGAGATTCTATACTGGGAGTTCTCCAAGTCCTGTGTTAAGTGCTGGGGATACAAACTGTAGAAGATGCCCTGCACTCCCCATCCCACCTTTTTAGAGCATGTTAGTATTTCTTGCAGTGAAGGTTAGCAGCAAGTGACACTCCCTAGTGAAGTAGTGGCTGATGTAAGAGTCCCTAAACAATGACAAAAATGGGGTGGTGCCAAGGGAAGAGTTGAAATCAGAGAGGAAAAGACCTCCAGAGAAAAGATCCTGGTTGGCATTTGATCAGATGCTGCTCAGTAGAGGGGAAATGTAAAATAGCCAATGAGAAGCCATGAAAAAAAATTGTTTATGTCCCAACAGGGTACCTTTTTTCTATTGATAATAATAAAGACAATAATATGATGTGGTAAACAGAGCATTGAATTTGGAGTCAGAAGTCCTGGGTTCAAATCCTGCCTTTACTACTTACTACCTGTTCCTACTAAGTACTGACTTTGGACGGGTCTTCAAAGTGAAATTTCATAAAAATGAAATAGTGAGCATGAGGATAAAGAGCTGGGGTTATGGTAGATGGACTAGTAGGAGATATAGTGTAATGGAGTTAAAAAAAAAAAGTGTTGAACTTAGAATTAGGAGACCTGAATTTGAATCCTGGCTCTAACACTTACTTTCTGTGTAACCCCCTGAAAATTTCCTTAGCTTCTCTAAATCTCAGTTTTCTCATCCTTAAAAAGGAGGTAATAATGCTTGTACCACTGACCTCACAAGGTTGGGACAAAAAGTGTTTTCTTATCATTGAAGAGCCCTGTGGGTTATTATTATGCAAAGGAAAAGGAAAGATGCAGAATCTCCCTTCCCACACCTCATTCTTCAGATCTTCAGAGACAACTTAGGAACAATTAGTATTTCTAATACTAATAACAAAAACAATAATATCAAAAAGTAGCTAATTTGTCTTCAAGACCCTAAAGTCACTTTATAAATATCTACTTTCAATACTGCCCTGTCCCCCTCTTTCAGTTAGCTGTCAACTAACTCCCACTCAGCCCCTTTGCCACCACCAAGGAGTTAGCTCAAACCTTTTAGATGTTACCTCTTCCAATGATATTCCCACTTTAATAAAGGATTCTTGAAACCTCCCAAAACCAATGGAATGAACTTTTGATGATGAAATTTCAAGTACCACCATAAGCAATGAGAAATCTCTTAGTCACAGTATCTCCCTCCAAGTCATATACTACCTCCTTATAAAGCCTTCTGAAAAATGTGTTTTGATGTAAGGAAAATAAAGACCGGACTGGGGGGTGCTCCCATAGAAGGGCAGGCCCAGATGGGTTACTCTAAGAAAGGGAAAGCATCCCATGAAGTTTAAGAGGGATCATGAGATCACTGAGTATTTTTGCAGGAGGGGTGCACTATGAAACAGACTTGGATTCCTTCACATTTGACTGGGGTAGTTTGAGGGCTGGTCCACTATCCCGATTGCTCCACAACATCCTTTCTCTTTAGAAATTTGAATATCATTCTCTTTGTTCACTTCTCCCTTCCCTCAACACAAAATCTTTTCCCTTCAGTCCCTGCCTTCTGGTGTGACTCTTAGAATCATCCCTGACATTCCCTCTCACTAGCCCCCAGATGTAATTTGTCAGGTCTTACCCATTTTGTCTCCCTATCATCTCTCACATTGATCTCTTTCTTTCTATCCACATTTAATAAACTTCTAAATGAACTCTCTGCTTATACATTTTCTCCTATCCAATCCCCAAAATTGTCTTCCTAAAGTTCAAGTCTGTCTTTGCAAGCTGCAATGTCACTCTTCTGCCCAAGACCCATCAGTGGTTTCCTATGTTTACCTGTTTGCCTATAGGACAAAATTCAAATTCCTAGGTCTAACAATTAAAGATTTCCATCATCTGGCGGCAGCCCATTTTTCCAGACTTGTCCCCCCCCACACACACACAATTCTCCCCTTCACACTCTCTTTGTTCCAACTCAACTGGCCTGCTTGCTGAAGTCTTCACTCTACCTCTCTTTCTGGGCTTTTGCACAAGCTACCCTCTTCCCCTCCTCAAGGAATTGAGTCTCACTTAATAATGCATAGATATTTTCAAGTTCAAAGAAGCCCTCAAAATAAAATGACCCAATTCCCTAATTTTACAGATAAGGAAACTGAGCTTGTCTAAAATAAAGCAGAGCAAGGATTAGACCCCAGATAGACTAACACCCAGTCTAGTGCATTTTATACCATATCACATTGCTACCTTTATAGGTCTCTAAGGCATGCATGTAGATATCTATTTAGAAAAAGTTGAACCATAAAAATTTTGCAGTTATCTTTGTGTATAATTATTACATTCCTATTAATCAAAACCCTATATCAAATGGCCTTCCAGTAAATCTTCAATTTTTAAAAAGATTCTACAAATTTGCAATTCTACCAGAAATGAATGAGTATATTCGTTCCTCCACTACCTTACCAATATTTTTCATTGCTTTTTTTAACTAATGTGATTAAGTGTATGTAGTAAAAGTTACAAAAATAATCATACCCTTTAACCTAATAATTCCATTATTAGGACATACTCTAACAATATCATCTCCCTCTGCCTACCCCCCCAAAAAACCTATCAGTTCAAGGATTTTCATGGCAAACAAAGGAGAAATGGAAGAATGGAGTGAAAGCTAATTACAATTATAGGAGGAAAAGTGAATAGGGATTGGTGGACAAAGGACCCTGATGGTGACATGGAGGAACTGTTATGATTATTTATGTATTTATATTAATAAATTTAGATATGGGTAATTACTAAGCAAATTGATGTTTGATGCTTCTAATAAAAAGCTGATTTTTTTTAAAAGAAAAATATCTTCACCCTCAACTCTGGTTACCCCTCAACATAGCCCTTCTTTGCTATCTCATATACAACTTCCTCATTCTTGGAATTCCCACTTCTCATCTTACTTAGATGTCCTCCCCTCCCCCAAGTCTATCACCTTTTTTAAGAACACTAACCCAAAACTCATCTCTTCCCCAACTCCACTAAAGTGATTTACTTTATACTGTCTCAGCATTTCTACTTCTTTTTTTATGCCTGAGTACTTATGCATATATACTGTTCTACCTTGCATTTATGTATGTAGCACCTTGTACACAGCAAATCCCAGTATAATAGATTACAAAGGACATCTTGTTTTTTTCAGCCAAATACTAATTTTCTAATATAAAATATTGCTTATGGTAAGAGGTATTGACTAGAACTTAGCAATTTTTTTCTCTTATGGACTTCTATTGTAATATTTGTCATAATGGTTATTGTCACTATGGCTATTGAATTGGCTCTTTTATAATCATCATGTTCTGTGCACCACGATTCCATGCCTTCAACTGTCCCTTTGTGACTTGACTCCAGATGCAGACTGAGGATTTAGAGGGTGAAAAATGGAATCAGGTGTTTTGCCCTCCAGTTGGGGGATTCAGCTGAGGATGGATCTGCATGCCAAATGTGGCATAATCGGTGAAGGAAACTGATCAGCATTTCTCTCCCATTCTAGCCTCAAGAATAGAGAGAAGAGGAATCATTGAGAGAGGGAGGGGCTGGGAATTACTGATCAAAGAAGTTTGCTGAAGTTGGGGATGGACTGAAACGCAGCCAAAGATGACCAAAGAATAAAAAAGGATGGATCAGCCCAAGGAAGCTGTCAAAGAGACACAAAGTGAGGAGGAAGGAACTGAGAAGACAGAGCAAAGGGGTTGTTGTTGTTTAGTTGTGTCCAACTCTTCATGATTCCATGGACCATCCTGTCCATGGGGTGTTTTTGGCAAAGATTCTGGAGTGGTTTGCCATTTCCTCCTCCAATAGATTAAGGCTTACTGTTCATACTACATTTTCAAAGAGGACCAAAGACATCACAGCACACTATTTTGACTTCTGTGTGAATTGGAATTAAGTGAGGCAGAGTTGCACAAAGTTATCAACCTCACTTCCTGAGTCATCAGAGTCCAATGGCAAAACCAAAGTCAGGACAACTAGCAACGGCCTGTGATGCAGTGGATGACCCTGGTATCTTCTATGTCTGGCTAAGCTCTAAGCCCATCATACTAGGCACATAGTAGGTGCTTACTAAATGTTTACTGACTGCCTGATCTTCCAGTTTTAAATCTATGAAGGTAAGTGTCCTATCTGGGCTCTAACAAAGCTAGTGTCAGAAGCAGGATTTGACCAAGGTCTTTCTGACTCCAGCCAGCACCCTGTTCACCATGACAATTAGAGGTTAAGGGATTTACATGGGGTACACAGCTAGTAAGTATCTGAGGCCAGATCTGAGCTCAAGTCTTCCTGACTCCAGGTCCACTGAACCACCTACCTACCTCGTGGAGTGAGGTGAGGTCATGAAGAGGAAAGGAAAAAGTGAAAAGGAGAAAGTAGAGAGAATCCAAAGAAAGCAAGAGCATCTTAGAGTTCGAAGGGATCTCAAAGTGCCATTTAATCTGTGTTGTTCTTTCTCCCAGGTTTACACTGTGTCAGTACACAGTCAGTACACACTAGAAGGTTCAGTGACCAAACTCTTAGACTCTTGTACTCAGAGCCATCCACAAGGAAACTCCTCAAACTGGTGTTGCCCAAGAAATTTCCCTTCTTTTGCTAGAAAGCTAGATTCTGAGATCACATTGCCTAAGAAATTAAGTCTTCTTCCTCTACACAGGAGTTCAGGGCTCAGGAGTAGTGTTCTTGAACTCTCCTCTCAGGCCAGGACAGAATATGTTGACTACTGCCATGGGCTTTTCCTGTGACACCATTTCTGCTCATGGTGGCTCAGGAGAGGAGAAATCTCCTCAATCCCAACCCTCATCCCCAAGAGCAAAGTCTGCTCTGCTGTGTTCCAAAGTTTGGAAATCCAAAGGAAAGAGGAAAACCTTTGATTAGTTCACTTTTATATACCACAATTGGGTACTCTTCTCAAGTATCCAATCAAGAGGAAGCAAGTCACTTACCTCTGTTTTACCTCAGTTTCCTCATTTGTAAAATGAACTGGAGAAGGAAATGGCAAACCACTCCAGTATCTTTGCTAAGAAAAGCCCAAATGGGGTCAGGAAGAGTCAGACATGACTGAACAACAACAACAAAAAATTTTAAAACTATAGACGTGGACAGCACAAGTATGGACAAAAATACATCACCTTTTTCATAGGAACAGATGCTCCTATGAGCATCTACCTAACATAAAGGAACCACTTGACTGGTCCCCCAGGGCCCAGAGTCCTGCCCAAGCATTGTGATTGGTTTTGGGTTCAGTTCTGGGGAAATCTGACCTCTAATTATGGGGATTAACCCCCCCATTCTCACACTATTCAGATCATTAAGTCCTCCACTGTGGCATCAAATTTATGTCTTAAGGTATGATTCTAGTATAGAGTCCCTAAAGAGAATAATCATGAGATAATCAATGTACAAACAGGAATCAGATATGGGACAAACATAAATCAGACATGGGATAGGTAGTCTATTCCTACATAGAAAGAAATGCTATACCTAGAAGGGGGAAATTGCATATGTATTAACAGAATTATTTAAACAGAAGCCAGTGACTCAAGTTATAACTACTTTTACAATCTGCTGGAAAGATGGTAGTTAAACCTCATAAACATTAATTGTATGTGTGTTCTCAGACTCCATTGGACAATGAGCATAGCACACACAAAAAAACTAAATATAGTAAAACTTGTAGAGTAGTACTATTTATTACTTGTTCCAAAAGAATCAGAAAGCAGCTTCTCAGTACAAAAGTTTTTTTTCTACTCTTAATTTCATGTATTTCTCCTCAGATTTTCAAATTTCCTGAGGAAGATGATGTGCCCCAGGCAGACAGAAAACCTAGGTGTGAAAGACATAATTCAAAATGGAGCAGCACACCAGAAGTTTAAGTTTCTTGTAGCTTGTGCCTCTTTTATATACTTTGTACATAGTAGACATTTATCTCATTGAATGGAATAGTCAGCATTAAACAGCTGCTTGTATGTCAAGTTACTTCCTTATGAGGCAGTGTGGCATAAGAGATAGAATCCACAAAGTTACTGTCAGGAAGACCCAGATTTGAATCCTGCCTCAGATACTGGCTATGTGACTCTGACTGAGTCATTTAACATTTATTTCTTCATCTACAAAATTTGGATAACTGTATCTTGCATTACCTACCTCAAGAGGGTTGTTGTGAGGAACAAATGAAGTAATATTTGTAAAATGCTTTACAAACCTCAAAGAGATATATATAATTCATATATAAATGTATGTTTATTTAATACATAAATTATATATTAATATATACTTATATATCAATAATTTATTATGTAATAAATATATTTATTTATATAATTTACATATAAATGTGAATTATTATTTTATGGTCCCCATCTGTGGATCAAAGATGTGTAGTACTATCTAATTTATTGGGCCATTGCAGGTAGGAACTAAATAATGGCATTTGATGCTCTTTACACAATAAAACTCATGATATTCATTTTTTGAAATGATATTCATTTTTTCTCATCCACAGCACACTCTGTATGACTTCTCCCTGCATATAGGATCTTTCTGAAGAGCAGCTGGTGCACCCCCACTGGGTCTTCAAGGCTTGCCAACTCAAATCTGTCAGAGGTCCGTTCATCATTCCCTTTGGTGTGCATGTGCCTATGTGTTTCGGATGACATCTCCTCAGGTCACTTACAGCCCTAAGCCCCAGCTGGAAAAATCATTAGCCATTTAGAGAACTGACCTGTAAGGCTTGATAGGTTCAACATGTGTGGTCCAGGAAATCATCCATAATGCAACCAAACCCAGACACCAGCAGTGTCCTCTTGAAGGCATGTGTAAATAAAACCTGTAGCTTTGTGATTTACATCCTCCGCTTCTCAGTGTCTGGAACAGCATATTCCTTACTGGTATCTAAGCAGCAAGAAGAAAAAATGGCAGGAAGAAAGGAGGATGTTCTACCGTGTTCATAACCTCTTCATCATGTTTCTCAGAGAGAATGAAAGGAACCCATTCCTCCTACAAAGTCAAGGCTACCAAAATGCACCAAGGTTGCAGAATTACAGAAGAATATTTCCTGGAATCACTTGAGATTTTTCTGTGTCTGCTACCCATTCTCTCTCCCCTCAAAAAAAAAATTCAAATAGCAAGGAAAGGTAGACAACGAGGAGAGGTTATAAAGTTGGGTAGACTTGGGACATGTGAAGGCATTCTCCTTAAATTCTTAGTCCTGTGAGCACCATTTATAAAGGGGGATCCTTCAAACTACAGCTTGGTAAGCTTGACTTTGATTCCTGGCAAAATTGTAGAACAAATTATTAAAAAGATATTTTGCAGACACTTAAAAAGGGAAGCAGTGCTACTTATGAGCCAGCATCCATTTGTCAAAAAATATTAAGTGATTGAGGAATGGATGAAAAAGCTTTTCTATACTAATGTAATGGAATTTGACTATACAATAATAAATGCAAAAACATGAGAAATTTAGAGAAAGGTTGAAAGAATCACCCAATCTGAGTCTTCAGAATAAAATAAGTAGAACCAAGCGAATAATATAAAAAAACAGTTATAAAAAAGGTAAATTAAAAGATCGCTAAGTAACTGGAAACATCAATGAAAATGCTGAAGAACAGATAATGAGACATATCTCTCCACTCATGGCAGATGGAGGATTTCTGGGACTGAATGATATACATTATCATGTAGAGTCATTGTATTGGATGTGGCTGCCTAATTATTTTTCTTTGTCACAAGGAAAAGTTCAGTCTAGAGAGGAAGTGGGAAATTACTGTGCTCAAAAACAAACAGCATCAATAAAATAATTTTTAACAAGAAAAAAATATCATGCTGGACTAACTGCATTTCCTTTTTTTTTTTTTTTTTTTTGGACAAAGTCATCAGACTGGTCACCTCCATTAAAAGCCCCACTGCAATGCCTCACACTAGCATAAAGGTAACCTCACATTCTTGAAAGTTGTGCAGGTATGGAGCAAGCTCTAGTAGGTCCTACACAATTTGAAAAGTTTCGTTTATGGGCCTGGCAATGAATGAATACAAGAATGAATGCATGAATTAAAAAGCATTTAAGGACTACCTGTCTGTCATCCAAGGACCAGAATAGCCAAGGTGGGTTTAATCATGGAAGCTGCAGGGTGGTCTGCTTGCTGACAGAGGGCATGCTTGTAAAATTTGAAGATGACACAAAATGTGGAAGGCACCATTAACACATTACAGGATAGAGATACAAAAAAGACCTCAAAAGACTAGAAAATGGGCCAAATCTAACAAGCTGAAATTAAATAGGCATAAATATAAAAGTACTATACTTAGGTTCAAAAATCCAACTTGCACAAGTAGAGAATGGAAGATAATATGTTGTGTATGAACTGGGCTTACAGGTTTTAGTAGACTGCAAACTCAGTAAGAGTTAGTTGTATGAAACATAATAGGCAAAGTGGCCAATTCAATTTTATTCTCCAAGAATGAAATATGAGATAATAAATGGAATGTAAAATAATCCTGATGTACTCCAGACCACATTTGAAATAGTGCATTCTGTGAGACACATTTAGAGAAAGAAATTAGCTAGCTAGTAATTATTCAGAGTATAATCAGGATGGGAAAGGAACTCAAAATCATGTCATAATGAGAAGACTGGAGAAGACTCAATGAAACATGATAACTATTTTCAAGTACGCGGAGGGCTGTCACTCAGCAAAGAGATTGCATTGGTAAGAACCAAGTGCTTACAGCAGAACTGGAATTCGGTGCCGGTAAACTGGGTTTGTTTGTGACTCCTCCCTAATGACTTTAATATGGCTCGTGTTTTGCCCCTCATTCAAAGAGTCTTTCTGGGGCCATCTGAATTTAGCCCAATTCTGACTCTCTCCTAGAGAAATTGTGTCAGCTTACTTAAAATAAAAACCAAGTAAACATCTTTTAAGCACCTGCTATGTACCAGGCACTGTTTGAAGTTCTGGGGATACAAAGAAAGGGAAAAAAAGTTCCTGAGCTCATAGTCTAAAGGGAGAGACCACATGAAAATAACTGTGTAGAAACAAGATATATGTATATAGATATATATAGATATATATGTATGATAAATTAAATTAGAGGTTACCTCAGCAGGAAGGCACTGAGATTAAGAAAGACTGAAGAATGTGGGGTTTTAGCTGAGACTTGAAGGAAGCTAGGAGGTAGAGATGAGGAGGGAGAGAATTCCATGCATGACAAGCAGCCAGTCAAAACGCTCAGTCAAGAGATGGAGTCTTATTTCAGGAATAGCAAGGAGGACAATGTCACTGGATTACAGAGAATATTGGGGGAGAGGGTATAAAGTGTAAATAGACTAGAAAGGTGTGTGTGGCAGGGATCAGTTATGAAGAGCTTTGAATACCAAAGGATTACATATATGATCACTGGATTTTATTGAGTAAGGGGGTGACATGGTCAGACCTGTTTTCTGGATGATCAGTATTGCAGCTGAGTGGAAGATGGACTGGAGAGGAGAGAGACTTGAGGCAGGGAGATTTGTAGCCATTAGGTTATTGGTAGTATAGGCATGAGGTGAAGAGGGACTGAACTACTGGGGTGGCAGCATTATCAGAAAAGAGCAGGGAAAGATGTTACAAAGGTAGAAATGACAAGACTTGGCCACAAATTGGATGTGGGGGCATTGAGAGAGAGAGAGAGGAGTTGAGGATGATACTTTCGTTGCAAGATTGGGTGATTGGGATGTTAGTGGTAGCCTTGATAGTAATAGAGAAGTTAGAAAGAGGGCAAGATTTGGGGGAAAAGATAATGAGTTCAGTTTTGGATATGTTGAGTTTAAGAAGTCTATGGGACATCTAGTTTGAGACGTCCAATAAGCAGTTAGAGATACAATAATGTAAATCAGGAGAGAGGTTAGAACTGGATGAATAAATGCTGAGAATTGTCTGCATAGAGGTGACAGTTGAATTCATAGAAGCTGATGAGATCATCAAGCAAAACAGTAGAGAAAGAGAAGAGGTTCCGAGATAGGGCCCTGGGGAACATTTACAGTTAGTGGGTACAACTTGTATGAAGGTCTAGCAAAGGAGATTGAGGGGTGGTCAGACAGGTAGGATGAGAACTGTGGGAAAGAGACGTGACAGCAAAAAAGAGTATCAGAGAAGAGAGGGACTGATAGCGATAAAAGCTGTAGAGAGGTCAAGAAGATTAAGGATTGAGAAAAGGACATTATTTTTGGCAATAAAGAGATCCTGGGTATCTTTGGAGAGAGCAGTTTCAGTTGAATGATGAGGGCAGAAGCCAGATTGCAAAGAGTTAAGAAGAGAGAAGAAAAGAAGTAGAGGCACATATTGTAGATGGTTTTCTCAAAGAGTTTATTTACAAAAGGGAGAAGAGATGTAGGACAAAAACTATTGGGACGAATGGACCAAGTGAAGGTTTTTTTGAGGTTGGGGGAAGATAAGGGCATGTTTGAAGGCAGTGGGGAAGTAGCCAGCAAACAGGGAGAGATTGAAAATCAAATTGATTGGAAATTAAAGATTGAAATTGAGCAGCAAAGCTAAGCTGGTTTTGTACCCTGGGATTGGCTGAAGGAGGGAACCCTGACCTTAAGGTGAGGCTTAGTGATAATATAAAATGGCTTTGGTTTGGACAACTTTCTCTGAGAGTAGGGATGAGAAAGGGGACACTGCTGCACAAGATGGGATGGAATGGAATCACATCAGTTATAGATTTCCTCCAGCTTTGTTCAAAAGCATCTGAGTAGGAGTGAAAGCAGAGGATGGTGGGAGTAATCCAAAGCTGAGGTTTGGCAAGGTAAAGTCTTCAACAAGATATGGGGGAAAAGGATTCAAGAGGAGAGTGCAGAGTGGAACTGTTCAACAAGAAGTCAAGATGGAAAAGGAGTATGTAAATCTGAACTAGGAAACTAGGTCTATGAAAAAACTTAAGAGCTGTGTGCTAAATAGGCAATAATACCTGTTTTCACTACCATCTGCTGCCTGGAAGGTGGAAACTCTTCAGAGCCCATCCAAGGGAACAGAACAGAAGAAGCTTCTACAAATCCCAAACCAGAAGTTTCTTCCAAGTCTGGAAGAACACAGCACTACCTTAACAGTGAGAAGACTTGGCTCAGCAGAGGAGTGATCTGATCTGACCCCACTGTGGAACTGGTTGTGGGCCCTCACATTAACCCACATGTATCACATTCTTTGCCCTCATCACCTCACAGTGGGACTATTGCAATAGCCTGCTGGTGGGTCTGCCTGCTTCAAGTCTCTGTCTCCCCGCTCTAATCCATCTTGCAATCATCCACCAAAGTGATTTTCCTAACAGGCAGGTCTGGCCATGTCACCTCCTACTATTTAATAAACTCCAATGGCTCCCTATTGCCTCTAAGATCAAATACAGAATGTGCTGTTTGTCATTCAAAGCCCTTCCTAAGTTAGCCTCCTCCAACCTTTCCAGCCTTCTTACACCTTACTCCCTGTCATGTACTCTTCAGTCCAGTGACACTGGCCTTCTCATTCCATGAACAAGACACTCCATCTCTTAGCTCTGGGCTTTTGATCAGGTTGTCTTCCATGCCTGAAATGCTCTCCCTTCTCAACTCTGCGTATTTCATGGTATCCTTTAAGTCCCAACTCAAATCTTTTACAAAAAGCCTTCACCAACCCCTTTTAATTCTACTATCTCCCCTTTGTTAATTATTTCCCATGTATACTGAATATAGCTTGTTTGTATATAATTGTTTAAATGTTGTCTCTTCTGTTAGATTGCGAGCTCCTTGAGGGTAAGGATTGTCTTTTGCCTCTTTGAATCTCCAAAGCTTAGCACAGTGCTTGGTATGCAGTAGGTGCTTAATAAATGTTTATTGATTGATTGATCTGTGCTTGAGCTTCTGGCTAAAGGAAATGCATGATGAGGGAATCCTAATTTATCCTTTGGTCTCTATGACAGAGGCAGGAGATAGAACTATGCCAGAGTTTTGGCCACTGGAAGAGCTGCTTATTCAATACACTTTAAAGAGTGCCTCCAGTTTGTCTGTTTGTCTGTCTGTCAACTATCAAACTCTAATAGCCTAACACTGAACTAAGCACATCATGTACTTACTCAGGCTCTAGATCCACAACTATCCAATTTCTTCAACACTTTAATTGAATATTTCCTGTCTCCTAAAGTTGTGCAATCTTGAGTTTATTAAGCACTGCTGCTTTACACATATTTGGTTTTTGTTATCTATCTTCTATTCTATTTGATTTTTTTCTATTTTGTTACCTGGTACCAGATAGTTTTGGCAATTATAGTTTTACAGTATCTTTTGAAATGTGTGAAGGAAAAAATCCCCCTTTATCACTTATTTTGTTGGGTTCCCCCTTGATATTCTTGACTTTATTTTCCCATATACATTTTACCATTTTATAAAGTATTAACTGGGTTTGGCCCAGACACATTCGTAGTATATCTTTCCATTTGTTCAGTTCTTTATGTTTGTCAAAATAACTTCAAAGTTTTCTTTATGTACTTGTATCTTAGGTTAATGCCCATATATCTGAAATTTTGTCAATATTGTAAATTTTTTTATTGATTTTTGTCTGATGCTTGAAATACAGAAAAAGCAGATTTTGTTCATTTAGCTTACATACTGTTAACATTGATAAAAATGTTTAATACCTCAATTAATGTGTTTGTTGAACATTATAGATTTTCTTAAAATATGCAATCATGTTATCTGAAATGGAGATATTTTACCTTTTACCTTGACCATCCTTATTCACAGAAAATCAAAACCTCAGAGGTCATCTTGTGCAATCTTTTATGTATATAGGAATTAGCACTCTGCCATCTCTTGAATATCTTCAATGATGGGGAGTTCAACACCACATTCTTTTTTGTCTTACTTTTGTACCTAACATTTCATAAATCAAGTCAAATAGTGGTTGACTTATTCTCTTTTATTTGCTCTGGTAATCCAAAAAAAAATTCAATTTACTTTGTTTTTCAAGCTCGTAAACTTAATAAAGTTGTTTCCTTGAATCCAAAGAACCTTGAAGGGACTATAGCAGTACAAGCGTAACATGGCTTTCTGGATGTGGCCCTGAGGGATACAAGAATAGACATCTCTAGCGTCTCCCCTCCCCACTCTTTTCCAAGTATTTTTTTCTTGTTCCAACATCACATCTCTTCACCAGATCCCTTCCATTTAAAATGCCAGCATAGTGGGATCATCTCTCTTTTGATGACATCTCCCCAAACTATTATTTCACTACATTTTGTAAAGAAGCTTCCTCAGGTAAGGCCACACTCCCAGTTGAACCCAAGTTAACCTAACTACTTCAATTTAAGTTTTGTTGTTTTTTTTTTTTGTGGAGGAATTGGTCCCACAAAAATACAGCATGAAGTGAAACATTACCAGAAGCAGTTTATCCCATAGCAACAGATTATACATTTTTCTCAACATCATGAATGGTAGATATATTTCTAAGTAGCCAAAATTAAAACCCTGAAACCTTGACAGAAACCAGAAACTATACTGGGCCTAGATTCAGTAAGGCTGCTTATAAACCCTATCAGATACGGCACATTGTCACCTGAGGGAGACTAGAGGTGCCCGGGCAGCCAGTACAGGGGAGAGAATGTTGAACTTGAGAGTCCCAGAATGTGAATTCAAATCCCAGTTCTACAACTTATTGCCTGTGTGACCTAGTGTAAGTCACTTTACTTCTCCAGATTCCTCATCTGTAAAATAAGCGGGCTGTATTAGATAATCTCTAAGAGCCCCCTCCAGCCCTAGCCAGATGATCCTATGGGTGAGAAGAGGGGCAGGGCATCTAGTAGACACAAACCACTGACAGTAGAAAGGAGGTGGAACTTCTCTTTTCTCCCCAGAAAACCTCTGACTTCGTGTCAAATCTAACTAGTGATAACTCTCAGATGAGTTTGGATATTATTTCTACACTGAGGTGGGTATAACATACTTCTCCAACAGAACTAAACAATGGACAAGTTGTAAGCCTACGTGCAATGTCTAAAAGGGTTAGATTGATTAGATCTCAAGCCTGAACAGCCACATAACCTTAATCCACCTTTGAGCACAATCAATGTGATAGTGACTGAGCCTGTACAAATTTGGCTTAAGGCTTATATTTTTTTAAACCCTCAATTTTTTTTTCTTGCTCTCCTGTCCAACTAGGTAAAATTAATTTAATGTCTTTGCTGTGAATGGAATTGCTGCTTCCCCTAAATATATATAAAGTGCTTAAAATATCCCTCTAATACTTAGCAATAGAAGTGAAGAATAAAGATTTAAACTGGGTTAAGAAAGCTAAACTAGTTGTATATCCTAGGGTTGGCTGAAGGAAGGGACTCTGACTTTAGGGTGGGGTTTTTTGATAATGTAAAATGGTGTTGCTTTGGGCAACTTTCTGTAACAAGCTCTAACTCAAGTTGTAGAGAAGGGTACCTTCTGTCTTTACCACTGCCATCATATGTAAAGAAGCTATACTAGCCACGGTCTTTTGATTTTAAAGCTCGGGGATATACCCTACCAAAGCAAGGAAATTCTCATGGATAGTATTCTAGGGTATAATTCTAAGTGATCTCCCTGCTGTTTTGCTGAGATTGTTTCTTTTTTGTTGCTAGGTCATCTTTCAGTTGTGTCTGACTCTCCATGACCCCATTGGGAGTTTTCTTGACAGATATACTGGAGTGATTTGCCATTTTCTTCTCCAGCTCATTTTACAGATGAGGAATTGAGGCAGAGTTAGGTGACTTGCCTAGGGTCACACAGCTAGTAAGTATCTGAGTGTCATCAAAACATCAGTCTTTCTGGTTCCAAGCCCAGTGCTTTCTCTACTGCATCACCTAGCTGCCCCATTGTTTCTTTACAGGCTGGCTATTAAGAAGGTTGAGTTTTATGTAATTTTAAACCCTGTCTTGACATTTCTGAATACAGCATAGCTTCTATATGTTCAATAGGCATTAGCATAAAACAAGAGAAATTCTTCATTTAGCCTTTATCATTCCACTGGACACATCAAAAACAAGGAAATAGTGCCTCAGACTGATGTTATGCTTGACTGAATGCTTAGTTATGACATTATGAAAGGTTTGTAAGAGATTTTGACAGTAGAGGTCTCCTTTTCATTTAAATGTTCCATAAGTTTTCTCTAAAGGTCAGATTTAGGGCACTCAACACATTTAATTAATAATAGCTAGGCAGTATTACTGCCAAGTTCTATTTCTAAGAATATAGCATTTTTTTTCACCCAAAGATCACTAAAGCAAATTACACAAATACAAACTTTCCTATAAACTAAATCTTGCAGTCAGTGAATAGGGGAATGATAAGCCTTGAATAAGATGTTTTCCCACAATTTGGGGACAAACTTTTCATTCTTAATAAGGAATGTTGAAAAAGAATTAGATATAAAGAATTTGTCAGTTCATATTTGGCATTGCTCAAGGGAAAGCAATACTCTATCTGATGGGTGCAAGCATTCTAGTCATTTAAGAAAATATACGTTAGAGTAAAAATGGGAAAATTCTCATAGCCTGGATAGAAAAACCCATAATGGTATGGTGGAAGGAGGGTAAGACCTAGAAGAAGACAAAAATTGGCTTTGACTCTCATTTACCACGTCACGTAATTCCTCTGCGTCTCAGGTTCCTCAACTGCAAAAGGGAGAATATTAATGTAACATCTGCTTCATAGCAGAGCAAGAAACAAATGAGATAATATATGTAAAATGCTTTATAAAGCTTAATTTACTATACTAGTCAGCTGTTAGTATTAATAATAATTTAGTTTCCCAAATATTATGAAAAAAAAAACCCAGGAGCTCTGGATAGCAAATATGAGTATTCTGGTCACTGGAATGGTATATCCCAGCTGTAAAGTAATATACTGATATCCTAATTTATTAATGAGTCTCTTAAGAATCTGGTTAGTGTAACCCAGTCTCCTAGAGCCTGATCACCTACTGGATGGACTGATAAAGTAGAGTTTCTGAAACTGAAAAGTTGTATGATGCTCCATCTGAGCTACCAACTGGCCTGTTTCTTCAACATCATCTCTTAGATGCAACACAGATCATTAAGTATCACCTCACTTTCCTTAATACTTACAACCATCACCCACCCTTACTATAGACAAACTATTTTATATTGAATTTAATATGATCAACAGCAGGTAGAAAGTTACTACGCTGAGGGATGCTAAATGAAGACAGTAAGATCTCTAAATGAAAGCAGTAGATGTCCAGGCATAGATGTCCTTACAAAGCTGACTATTATGAAATCATTTGATACAGCTAACATTCTTTGGCTCTTCTTTTTAGACTTAACATTTGCCAAATGAAAAATATAACACAGTAACTTGAAAGCTGCAATGTATCAATTTCTTCAGCCTCAGTCAAGAATCAATTAGAATAAATCACTGGGCTTTATTTTTGGTTATGACAAACTATATTGAATACGGCACATTCTTTATCATCCAAGAGAGACAAATGTAAAAGCAGCCACTCTTACATAATGGTGAAATTGTGAAAGGACCCAGGCGCTATCAGGAATTTTGATATTAATACGGACACCACTCTTTTAGTCTACATCATTGACTGTATTTGGTTTGAGGGTAAACATCCTGTCCTTTTTCAATGGCAGTGCTTCTTAACGTATTGTTTCAGAGCACTTAGGTGCTCTTTTTAACCAGAAAAATCTTCTTTGTAGAGGGCAAAATTGGCTCTTTCAATAAGGGAAAGAGTATAAGGATGTTTCTAGGATTACAGTAACCAATCCATGGGTTTTTCCAGAAAATAAATACAAGCTGAAAAACACACTAGAAATGATTTGGGAAGAAAGGGATCAATTTGGGAAGGGAAGGGATAAATCTATGTTATGTAGTTCTTTGCTAATTATCCGCAAATTATCCTTTGAATACAAAGGTATTTTAGAACATACTGGTTATGCTCTCATGCTCTCATATTGACTTACTGACACCTATGTTATTTTGGAAAAAAAAAATAAAAAGGCTTGAGAAATACCATTATACAGAGTCAGAGGTAAAGGTCAGTGTAAGTGGAAATGAGTTTAATGAAGTCATCTTCAGTAAGGCTTGGAGAATTTGAGTCCTCATCATCAGATATGTTATAACCTGAGATCTAGAACTTAGCATAAACCAGAGAAAAGGTACATTTGCAAAGTTATCCAAGTGATGCTAGTTCAAGGATATTAGGAACTTCTCCCCATTGAATCTGATAGCAGCAGCCTCTTTCTTTTTTTTTTTTGGCAAGTTTACTAGCAAGTATACTAACAGTTACTAGATATACAATTGAAGTTCAGGATAAAGGAAGAGTCTTAATCGACAGACAAGATTTATGACTCCTGGTTTCATTTGCAACCTTAATATTAAAGGCCTGGTTTATGGGTATATGTTTGTTTTTTAAATTCACTGTTATCTGGAAATATTTCAGATATATATATGAAAAAATTTAAAGCTGTAGATCATATATTATGTACTATGTCATATGTCCAAGAAACAATTCTCTAAGTCAAGCAAGTAACATATTATAAGTATTTATGACACATGAAGTAGAATGAACAGGTCATTTAAAAATTTGAATAGCATTTAAAAGAATCTGTTGAGAATAATTTAAGAGATTATAATAGATTACAGGCTTTGGTCAGTTTTTGTTTTTAAAAAATGGGGTTTTGCCCTTTAAAAAATATATTACTTATATAAGAAGATACAAAGTCTCTTAATATAGCACTCTTATTAAAATGGTCTTTGAAACTGCATACATAAACTTGACAAATATCTCAAGAGAATGAGAGGAAAAGTGTATGTTTTAGCAAAAGCAATGAATTCTAGGTCACATCTTGAAGTGGAGGTGATGAAAAATAATGTTGAACTGAATAAAGTAAAAAAGAACTAATCCCAGCTTCAAGTGCTGACCTAACATAAATGTATGCTCCAGCCTGGTTCTCCCCTTAGATAAGACCTGAGGTAGTTCATTTCTATGGACCAATGTAATAGTTCTACAAGGCACCATTGGTTTAACTTATATTGAGGCCATCTATGATAGGCAAATACTGGGAGAACCAAAACATATCAGATCACTTTTTCTGCCTCTTTTTCTTTATGCTTTTATGTTACATCTAGAAGGATATTAATTGCCACTAATGCTTTAAACTTCTGTTTATATCTTCCCTCACTAGTATTAGATTCCACTGTTAAATCAAAAAATTACAAACATAAGCTACTCAAGCCTAGCTACCTCCTGCCCAAGTGAGCCTAACTGCAAAAAACAGACTTGATTTAAAAGTGTATGTATTTTTCCATTATACTTATTTCCAAAAACACTTTCCTAAATCCTTATGTTCTCTTTTTAAGTATCAATAATACACCTCAATTTACCCCAGGAGCTTCTTTTCTCGACAAATTCCCACCTTTTTGATCCATTTAACTACCATTTTCTAAGTGTCTTTCTTAAGTGTCTCTATGAACACACAGAAACGAGGTGGCCCCAAAAAAAGAGAAACACTAGCTCCATCATGAGGTCATTACAAACAGCTCACCAGATAGTGCTAAGTCAGCGTTCTGGGCACAACAACTCAACTATCTGGAAGCCTGGCCCTTGGTTTGTCAAGCTTAGCCACCTGGTGCTGTCTATTTCAACAAGACTTTGCAGTCTGTTTGGCTAGAGTCCTCTAAATGAGAACACTAACTCTGGTGGGAAGATACCTTCTCATGTTCTCACTTGGGACAGTAATGAAGACCCTGTAGTTAACACTTGGAAGTAAGAATATTCTCCTAATGCAGTGACCTGTGATGTTATCTTTTCATTTTTAAAAAGAACTCTCAATTGAAAAAACTATTGTGCTGCATTTCAGATCCTGATTGGTTTCATCAGTTTTCATTTAGGAAGCTTTAACAAGAGGTAAAAAGATTTAAAAAGTGCAAATCTGTCCTAAAATTAATATGCTGCTTTGCAGAGTGGTTCTCTCAAAAGTTTTCAAAGACCAATCATACCAATGTTGTCCTTAGTGTAAGCCTATACTTGATGATAGAATTCTGTGCTTAGCTTTAAAGAAAACAACCCTTTTCTTCTATCTTCTTGACTGGTTGGACTGGCAGCACCAGGTGGGAGATGCGACTCCACAGGCCACTCAGTTTGTCTGAATCCATATGATTGAAGGAGCTGGGGGTGTCCGAATTAGTGAACCTAGCCCAAAGCAAATCCCTCACTTTTTCTTCGGTTTCCCTTGGACCCACACTTGTATCTAGTGTCTCCTCTTCCAGTAGAACCGTCAGCACGAGGGCAACATCCTTAAAGGCTGCATTCTCATGGTCACAATACTTGTAGAAGATCAAAGTGGAGCCTGCAGGAAGGGACTCAAAGCGATGGACCACAGCTGCTTTTCGTCCAACCTCAAACCCAGTGCTTAGCTCAATATCCACCAACAGCTTGACAGTGTCACTGTCCTCGGAGGTCCGCTGAGCACCATCGATCCTGATGGCTGTGACATTCTGGGAGGACGTGTAGGCATCAGCAATGTGGTGGCTCAGGCACTTCAAGGTCTCCTTCCCCTCCTGGGCAGCTGTAAAGATGACAGTGGCTGGCTCTGTAGGGCTAGAGGCATTCAGGTGCTTCTGGAGGAACTTGCGTCCCCGCTGCCAGAGGTAAGAGGTCTGGCCTGGAAATTTGTCCTTCAGTTGGCTGAACTGATCCAAAAAGGCTTCCAAAGCAGGGTTTTTGGGCACATTCTGGGCCTGGGATGAGAAGATGCCACCCCAGGAAATGATGGCTACCACAAAAAGGAATACAGCCAAAAGAGCAAGGACAGGGCCTGCAAAAAGGTAAAGGAAAGAAAATTAGAGAAAGCATGAATCCTGCACAAATCTTGGGACAAATTTAAAAAGGAACCAATGAAGACAGTACCACTACGTATCCATTTTTACTGGCACCAGTGGCTTTTTCCTAATTCCTCTACCCAAAGTCACCCATTCTCTGCTCTGAGAAAATCTAAACATTACAAGGGCCAAATGAGGAAAATGCCAGCATGCATTTAAAAATGACTAACAAAAGATTACTTTTCAGTTTATATCTTGTGACATTTCCTTCCTATTTTGGGAACTTCCGTATTGCTACACACAGCAAACTGCTTGCCAGATCTCAATGTAACACCCGTTCTCACAATTATCTAATGTGCCGATATTTTCTTTCCTTTTACCCACAAATGTATACTTTGAGTTACTTTTTGTAATTTTGGAATAAACAGCTAATTTGCTCCACAGATCCTTTTCAAGGTTCTTTCCCACATCCTGGGTCTTCTCTTTGCTTTCTTCAGGTGTGTGTGTTTCCACTGGTTTTTGCTGATGACTTTCAACCTCTGGGAACAAAAGAAGAAAAACACAGCAAATCACTAAAAGGATTCTACTTAGTTACCTAACCATCACTGACCTAAGGGATTAGATTCCTCAAGGGATTTCTATCCTTTGTAATAGTACAGATTTAAAATGAAAGGTTATCAGGAGAACATTGTACACAGTAACAGCAACATTTTGAGATGATCAACTATGACAGACTTAGCTCTTACTAGTGAAACAATGATACAAGACAATTCCAAAAGACTCATGATGGAAAATGCATCTACAATCCAGAAAAAAGATCTATGGAGTCTGAACGCAGATTGAAGCATAGTATTTTCACTTTTTTTTTCTTTCCTGTGGCTTTTCCCTTTTATTCTGATTCTTCTTTCACAACATGACTAATGTGGAAATATGTTTAACATGATTGTACATATATAATCTATATCAGATTGCTTGCTGTCTTGGGGAAGGAAAGGAAGGAGGGAGAAAAAATTGGAACTCAAAATCTTACAAAAATGAATGCTGAAAACTATCTTTACATGGAATTGGAAAAAAATAAAATACTATTAAGTGAAAAAAATTAAAAATTTAAAAAAATAAAATGAAAGGTTATTTCTCTTCTTTCAGTTTTCTTTAAGGCTTGACATTTGTTTTCCTTCCCAGATGAAGAAATACAAAATGTTTCTTCTTGATCAGTAGCTACAAAGTGAAGTAAAACTCACTGCCTCATAAGGGAATAAGGAAATTGTCTCCAAATATTTTTAATTCCATACTAACTTTTCAGTATAAAACACTGCAGTGATAACCTGAAACAAGACTATGAAGTCAATTCTAGGAACCTGAGTTCAGCATAAAAGTCTCCTGTGGAATAAGTGTAGTAGTTTTCACTACAGAAAAGAAGAGCTTAGAGATACAATAAAAATGTACAATTTTAGGAAGGAGTCTGAAAAATGTAAAGAAATAGAAATTTATTAAATATTTGAAAGTAAATCACCACCATAGAAGAATGATAGATATAGGCTGGCTCTTGAGCCATAGAAAACCTGTGACTCTTCAAGATGTTGAATTTCTGTATAGGAATTTTACGTTATATTGACTCTATGGGGCATGCAGTAGTCATGTGGCTCTTCTGCTTAATAAGAGACATCCAAAGCATCTGCAGAGTCATATAGCTATAAGACTCTGCCTTTGAGTCTCATGCTCAGCCTCACCATCCTTAAAAAACTAGCCCTACCATCCCTTTAACTATTGCCTTCTTCTCCTCTATTTCTCTAGACCTTTCACAGACAAACTCCCAGAAAAAGCTCTTTGTTCACTCCCTCCGCTTTCTCTCTTCTTCTTTTTTGGCCCTTTGCTTCTGACCTTGTAACTCAACAAACTATCCTTTCTGAAGTTATCAGTACTTCCTTAACCACAAATCCTACAGCCTTTTCTCAGTCTTCATTTACTCCTCACTAGGTTTTCATGACACTGTTCTCTGTAGATTCTCCTCCTACCTCTCCAATTGCTATTTTTAAGATCTATAACGACTCCCTACCACTGAGCATATCCCAAAGCTCTGTCCTGAGCCCTCTTCTCTCTACATACCCTTTCTTAACAACTTCATCAGCTCTATGTAGATTATTCCCAGATCTATATATCCAGACCTCCTGTCTCTCTCCTGAGCTCCAGTCTCATATCACCAACTATCTACTGGAAATTTTAAATTTAATGTTACATAAGGATATCACCTTTCCCTACAAATTAACCTCTCTTCCAAACTTCCTTTATTTCAGTGGAGATCACCATCATCTCTCTAGTCACAACCTTGGAGTCACTCTTGACTTCTCACTCTCCCTCACACCACATATACAATGATTCGTCAAGCTTCATAGATGTTATCTCCATAACATCTCTTGCATCTGTCCCCTTTTCTCCACTCACATAGCCACCCACCCTAGTTCAGGTCCTCATGCCCTCTGGCCTGGACTATGGCAAGAGTCTCCTAATTGGCTTCCCTGACTCAAGCCTCTCCCTTCTCAAATCCACTCTCCACACAGTTGCCAATGTGATTTTCCCAAAGTACCTGACTTAATAGCCCATCAAAGTGCCTTATTAGCTCTAGGATGAAATAACAACCTTCTCTATTTGGCATTAAAGCCTTCCCCATCTGGCTCTGGCCTACCTTTCCAAGCTTATTATATTCATACAGTCTATAGCCTACTCAAACTGTCCTTCTTAATATGTCCTTCATATGTGACATTCTATCTCTCCATGCCTGGAATGCATTCCTCCTCCTTAAGTCTCCCTCCCAGGATATGTGGTTTAGTTTCACTGGAAGCTCAGCTCAAATGCCATTTCCTGGTCCCCCCCCCCAGCCCCAGTCTCTTCCTCAAATAACTCTGTATCATTTTGTATATACTTAGGTGTGTAGATAGAGAGATAGTCTGTCTCTCCTGACAGTATAGAATCCATCTGAGGGCACAAACTATTTCCTTTCTGTCTTTGTCTCCCCAACATCTAGCATAGTACCTGATATACAGTAGACCTTAATAAATGTTTATTGATTGATTGAATTAATCCTGAATTGGAATTGACTTTACAAGATGACTTAGTTCAATCTCCTTATCTTGTAGATCAGGTGACTCAGGTCCAGAGAGGGTGAAAAAAATTATATAAGATGATATACTCAAGTTGCTGCAGAGCCAGGCGTAGGATCCAGGTGTCCTGAGCCTTCCTTCTCCAGTGCTTTTTCTACCATATGATGTAAACAAAATTTAGTTTCTGGCTTATAGATCATTTGTGTATCCAATAACTCACACTAATGAATAGCTTCCAAAGTAAATGACAAAGTAACAATCAGTTTTTATCCATGAGGGGAAAAGTTCTACGTCAGTTCTTTCTACTTACTGGGAGATCTGGATGCAGTCTTACCACCAGACTACTGATTTTCTAGAAAGAAAAGTGCAGATACACCTAAATGATTTAATTTGAGAGACATTTAGGAGGCAAAATTGACAGGTAGGCTTCCCTCTGATGAGATAAGCATCAAGGGAAAAATCCACTAAACCTTAGGGATAAACTGAATACTGTATTGAATTATTCTTTTTTTTCTGGGTGATAATGTATAAATGGGATTGTTATACTATATGGGTTTTCCCCCATATACAATACAAAATAAATATAAAATTAATTGTTTGGGGGGGATATAGCAGTAAGAAGGACTAGGAAAGACCTCATATAGGTGACAGTATTTGAACTGAGCTTTGAATAAAACTAAACTGGGGGACTATAACAAGCTAAGGTAAAAATCAAATATATTCCAGGCATGGGGGCCAGCCTATCCAAACGCACAGAAAATAGAATGTCACATGTGAGGAAGAGTTAACTAGTCAGGAATCGAGAAGAAATGCAGGTACAGGTACAACACCAACAACTACGGTTTTGAGACAGCTTGAGTACTGACTCATATTATGTTAACAGTAATGTTTAAAAAAATGTAGATTAGCTACTTCATTTAATTAATTTTTCTTACCTTGTACTCCAATTCGTTTCCTCACCACAACATCATTCTCTGGTGCTTCTTCAGCAGGAACTGAGCTCTGGGTTTCCACAGTGTCCTGTGGAGTACTGGATTTTTCATTATCTTCTCTGAGAACTCCAGAGCTGGTCTCCTGGGGAAGGGTTGGACTTTCCTTTTCATTTAAAGAACTGTTAGTGTTTTGATCCAAGGGTCTTTCACACGATTCTTCTGAACTGTGAGGATACTCTTGTTTACCACTGGGGTCATCTTGTCTTTCCTCCTGCCTTGG